>NC_071269.1:24904207-25041707 GCF_023375685.1 Ictalurus furcatus
GTTCAGGGATTGGGATTGGTTCAGGGATATGGGATTGGTTCAGGGATATGGGATTGGGATTGGATAAATCAGATGAAGACGTTTATGTTAAATATAACACTTTACAAACTACCCAAGCGGTAATTCGCCGGTCTGAATCACGCCATTTTTTAAGTCACAAACACCACAACTCGTCAATACAAGGACACCGTACATGTTTAGTAAATACTTAGTAAATACAGTCCCTATAACCTAAAAGCAAATATAATGACAACTAATCTAACATTTTAATAAAAAAAAAATAACTTCTCCATAACATTACATTCTTTAACACAGTAAATGATTTGAAAAGCTCCTGCATATTTCTGAATAAATCCATATGATGTTAAACATATGCATGCTCATAAAAGCAATTTCAACAAAAGTTTTGCCCCCCCCCCCCGCCCCCTCCCCCCCCCCACAAACACACACACACTAATGTGTTGTTTTTTCCTCTGCAGGCCATTGCGTTGCTCTTTAACGTCAGACTCCTAACAGATACCTATCATCTATAGTTATTCATCTACAGAGCTGCTATAGTGTCAAACTTCAGTGTAAAAGTAAAAGTTTTGACCCCCACCCCCCTCACTGCCAGCTGGGATAATGTTACCTAGCTAGCTCTAACTAACTAACTAGCCTGCTAGCACCAAGCAGCATCCACAACACGGCTTTGGCTAGCGAACAAGCTGTAATGTTAGGTCTTATCTATATATACACACATACATATATAAATATATATATTATTTAGTTACAGGTCATAACTCTATTATTCATCTTATCTCCTTAGTATACTTGCTAGCTAACTAACAATAATAATGTTAGCACTTTATTAACGCCAAACACGCTAATAGCCCATTAGCAACACTCGCTACGTCTGTAATGTAAAGAAAGACTCGCCAATATAGGGTTTTTTTCCCCCCTCAAAATACATTATTACAGAGCATAATTTGCGTAATTTACCTATCCAGGAGAAACCTGGCGAGTTGGGCGTCTGTTTTCAGGCCTTTCTGTTCTTTCAGAGCTCTCCATCGGTCAAACGCAGTTCCTACACTGACTCTAGTTTTACTCCTAAACGCATCGTACAGCTTTTTAGATAAATACTGAACCGGTTTTGGCTTTGACACTTCGGCGGTAATAACTTCTAGCTCATCCATATTCAAGGCGTGAATATGGTGAACTTTTACGCCTTGGTTATACGAATACAGATGTGTGGTAAGCGAACGAGTCTTTGTACCGACTCTTTTAGGTGAAACATCAGAGTCGACTCACATGCCCGAGTCGGGTTTAGTTTTTCTTTGCTTTTCTATAGATGTAGCTAATGTCGATACTTCATTCATGGCTTGGTTGAGAAGATATAAATCACGATTACAGATATTTAAAAAATATATATACATATACCGCACATTTCCCCGTTTAGAGAGAGAAATAAAAAGGAATGAACCGTTTGCGAGCCGAAAGAGTCAGTGAGCCGAGCCAAATGATCCGACTCGGTGAAAAGAAGCGCGGTTCCTATATTGTATATACATAATAATTCATAGCTCAAAAAATAGTCCAATATGATAAATTAATTGATGATCACGGTTTAAGGAAGGAGTTAATGCATTTATTTATACTCACTTATGAATCTTTAATCATTTAAGGATTCCTTAAACGTATTATTTCTATATTTCCCACTCCATTTTCAATCCCAGTACAGTTTTTGACAACACCAGCATCTCCAAATATATAAATCATGTAAAATGCGGGACGTGCAAGAATAAATAAATAACACAATAACACTAATAATAATCGGTAAATTGACACAAACGTCTTCAGGACAGAGAAGTTGACGCTTTTGCGGTTTCTCTGTAACATGACAAGCGACATTTTCTGTCTTATTAACTTTATTAGGAGAGTCTGGTAAAGAAACGACTGTTTAAAAGGTTACAGCCAAGTGTTCACAGGAACTAACTTGTCTTGTGGACATTCCACAACACTGAATACAACTGTAAATGGATAAAAATATAACATGCTGTTCTTGGTGAACTGCTGTGACTTAAAGATGAATAAAACTCTTCGGGATGCACTCTTATAGTAATAACAGTAACTCCACTTCATCACACTGACCAATCATTAATTCTTTTCCTGTCAGAGCGCAACCCCATTCACCAGCAGAAGGAAAGTTTACTCGCAGTGAGAAAAGTGATGCTTGATCGCACCACGTTATAAATGACCCAGTATCTGTTCATCATTAACGCTTATAGATATTAAAATACAGGGCATCCCTAAACCAAAATATTCCATGCACTGATCTCTTTTAAATTGAGCGATCCAGCGTTACGGTCATCCACATACCTCTCCGAGTCCACGTCGGAGTCCGCGTTCTGCCGGACTGTCCAGACTTGAATCGCTGTAAGAGATCATTACTGATTGTGAACTATACGAAATGATGAAGGAAGGGCACGTATGCAATTTATCAAAGGGCAATCATGAACCTATTTTCCACTGTATGTGATACATATGTGATGATCTCTGTGTCTCAATTCTGTAGGTCTCAAGTTTGTGCCACGATGTACTGGAACCAAATTGTTTTGTGTTCTTGGTATGTGTTGTTTTGAGCATTCCTAATCACTCTACCTTTCACCCTCTCTCTCTCTCTCTCTCGGTTCTTCTTCTTCTCTTATTATCTGGTAGACTAGAAGTCTTTTAGCTCTTCTATACCTCAAACCTACCTAATAGATGCTTTGAGTTTATCTGTGACCTGTTCCGATTGACATTTATCATTCTTTATCAATATTTCTATATACACTATGCTTTCAGTATCATTAAACTAAGAAGCTTTGGTGTAGGTGTGACTTCTTACTGGGCCCAGACGAGAGGAAATCAGCCAGTGTCGGGTCCAAATTCTGGTTCTGTGACTGGTACAAACAACTTAACAGTAGGACTGAAACTTTATGGCTTATTTTTCTTGGTGTAAGTGACGCATGGATCCGCGACGGCATCTTTCGTGCTTAATAGATATCCAGCACTTGATTTCATTGCCCTATAACCAAACCGATACAGCAGTGACATCAACCAACCGCTGCATATTGATTACTGATGATGAAGAATTGAATTGTTTTTTTTTTGTTTTATAAAATGTTTCCTGTTTGTACACAGAAAGACAAAACATACGTACTGTAACTGTATGATTACATACGAACCGTGGTTGAGTTTAAAGCTGCAATTTGCTGTGTATCTATATTTTGACTGCCATATTTTGACATATTTAATTACTAACATTCATAGTATAATTAAGCCTATTCATATAATTACCGTGTAATTATTAGGACAATTCACATTTAACCCTTTCATGCATAGTGTCTGCACTTACGGACAGTCAACTGAAGGCACTTATTTTATATATATATTATATATTTTAGGAAAATATCGACTGTAAATCACCTCAAAATTAACATAAACATCTGCAGCTCTTTAGAATCTTTATTAAATTTGTACATAAAATAAAACATTTTTTTTAAAAAACAGAAAAATTCCAAATGTTTTTGTGCCAGACTTCACTAAATGCCTTAGAGTATTAAAACTATATTTTTGTTTGTTTTAAACTATTGTTGTTGGTTTTTTGTTTTTTTTTACTTCTTTGCATCATGTAACAGTCCCAAAATGTAAAAATGTCCAGAAATGATGTTTTCTAAAAATTTTAGACCTAAATGTTAAAAATTTTGGACATAAGAAGATTTCTTTCATTCTTCTACTTTTTATTATTATTATTATTATTATTATTATTATTATTATTATTATTTCATGCATACTATTTCAGTTTTTTTTAAAAATCCTTTTTAATTCTTGATATTTAGACAGAATCAAAATTCATATATCATGCCATTTTAAGTAAAAAAAAAAAAAAAAAGAAAAGAAAAGAAAGAAAATGTAATGAATCGGTATATGAGTATAAATAATGTATGCATGAAAGCGTGAATGTCCTACAGTGTAGAGAGGAAAGACGCTGGGATTTCCACATCAGCCCCTAACATGGCTGAACGCTGAGTACGGTTACCTTTTAATGTGTAACCGTTACTGATTAGTTTACGTGGCTATAAATGAGACCATTTGAAGTGGTTTTTGTTTCATAGTGACGCTTCACGTTACCACTTTTGACTCTAAACTGATGAATCTGATTCAGGGTGAATGAAAGCATACTTCTCTGTCCAATTGTCTTTAAATTTGGCTTTATCGTTTTTTGTTTTTTTTCTCAATATATACATGTACAAACCATGTCGCTACAGTAGTTCTCTAATCAGACAAAAAAATGAAGAAAAATATTCCATTACATTTCAATTACATTTTACATTCGGCTCGTTATTTTCTCAGCCACTCGTCCCTAGTTCATGAATAATTCATGAGCGTGTGCGGCTTCATCCAATCACTGAGCACTGGCGCAAAACACCATCGTTATTATCATCATCACCTTTCCTTAACAAAGTTTAATTACTTTAAGCGGTTTTAAATTTACAAACTGAAATTAAAAGCTATTATTATTATTATTATTATATTATTATACTATTATTATAATATTATATTATAATATTCTATATGGGTTAAGAAAGAATGAGAGAGAGAGGGAGAGAGAGAGAGAGGAAGAACCTTACAAAACTGATGTCGCAAAATAATTCTAGCTGCTAGACCTCAGTTTATGTCTTACACTAAATCTGATTGGATAAAATTAGATTTCTATCACAGAAACATTGAGCTATAATCATCATCATCATCATCATCATCATCATGAAGACCCAAATAAAGAAAACGTATGTGTGTTGCTCCTGAACGTTCGCACTATCGTCGGGGGATCGCAAGTTCAAATTCCGACGATGCCACAGCCATCTGCAGCCGGGAGTCAAGACGGCAAAATTGGGTGTGCTCTCTGTGTGGGAGGGGCATACTCTCTCTCCCCCCTGTCAATCACAGCGACACTAGCCAATTCTAAGAGTCTGTAAGCTCATGTATGCGGAAGAGGGCGGAAAGCGCTTTCCTCAGAGTGTGTTACACTGCCACGTGATGCAGCATGAGCAGCTGTTCAAAAAGATGCACTATTATTATTATTATTATATTATTATTATTGTTGGTAGCTGTCGTATGATTGGAGGAGGAGTGGAGTATGATGGTGGGTGGGAATTGAGCCAATTGAGGAGAAAATGAGTGAGAAACTATGGAAATGTACTTTATACCTATAGAAATTATGGTTTTAACAATATTTTACATGCAGAAGTAGTGCTGTCTGTGTTTATTTACCTTTACTTCGTCTGTAGATCTTCGGCGGATTGACCTGCACGCTTACGTTGGCGGTGTCGCGCACCTTTTCGTACTGGCATCCGATACTCCTGATCGTCGGCTAAAACGCAACGTGGATAAATTAAATCTATAGCAGACCAAATTTAAAATGTGAGTGTATTTTTCTGAATCGATTAAAATGACTTACCGTTGCTGATGTCGGAGCGCCGACGGTGTATAACGAGGGAACTGCGTTCTCGATCAGCCTGAGGTAACAAGTCATCCCGGCGTTAAACAGCCCCAAGTTATTGAAGCAGTCATCCGAAAAGTGTCTGTCACATATCCGGAAACTCGAACGAATACCGCTGTCTTCCAGATGAGCAAACTCCAACCATCTTTTTCGCAACCAAGGGTCGGTCGGGAAAGCAAACAACGTGCGGGGAGAAGAGCAGCCGAAAACACAGCGCCGGACCATGACTGCTGCAAACTAGCCGTTTCTGCAAAACATACACAGCAGTGCTGACGTTTACTGAGGCGGGAAACGTGCATCATTTATTACACACCTCCAATTTATCGTTCTCCCCGAAATGACAAACTGTAAAAGTGAACCTCACTTATCACTACCAACACCCATCAAATACATTAAAGGTGTTTCGAACTTTACGTTTTCACACCTAACCCGAACTCCTCTATCAGCAGAGGACACAGCTACAGCTACGACACAGTGAAACGTTATTTAAAACTGAAATAAAACAGCGTACTCCAAGTTAAATTTAAGAAAAACTACAACTAAGCATGAACTGCAAAATATCTCCCCAGAATGAACTGCAATGAAATTCACATATTAATTCACACTGATGTTTTACAAAATAATAATAATAATAATAATAATAATAATAATAATAATAATAATAATAATAAGGAGAAGAAGAAAATTTTATTTGTAAAGCAGTTAACAATGGGCATTGTCACAAGGCAGATTTACAGGAAGATATTCATAATAATAATAATAATAATAATAATAATAATAATAACAACAACAACAACAGCAATAATACATAAGTCTTAATAGTAATAATACTTGTAAAAGTATTATTAATAAGTAACTTTGTAAAAGAAACACACAAAATACAAAATGATGCTTTTGTTTACATTTAATGAGTATGTTCAATTTCTGTAGTAGTAGTAGTAGTAATAATAATAATAATAATAATAATAATAACAACAACAACAACAATAAATCTAACAGAAATTAACATCCAAGTTCATCCATGGGCAATATTTCTAATTTTTGTTTATAGCTGTAGTTTTATTTTATTTTATTTGAGGCAATCATTTTATTATAATAATAATAATAATAATAATAATAATAATAATAATAATAATTTGTACTGTCTTACTTGTTACCCGTGTATTATTACTGGCCCCGATTAAATGTATTTCCGTTTGAACCCGGAAGTCGGTATTAAAATTACCTACATTTCATTTTTGTAAAGTGGCAACGACTTAAATCTTGCGCTAACATTTAACACTAAAGAGAAATGAATTATTACCGCGCGGTGCCTCACGCCACTGAACAGCGCCTCCACAGCAACAACCGACAAATCATTAAAAAAAAAAAAAAAAACAAATAACCAAAATATTCGAGTTTAGCGAGCAGTATCCGGGACGGAGCGGCGGTGTCGCACAAACCTACACGACAGAGCCATGCTGTGACCACGCCCCTTTGCTTGCGTCATCAGGCTGCGACCTCAGCGTGAGAAAAGCGTCGAGGACAACATTAGCGCCACTGCATAAGTTCGGCAAACCGTGTGTGTGCGTGCGTGCGTGTGCGCGCGCGCGATAGGTGCATCTCATACAATTTTACTATGGTGGAAAAGTTTGTTTTTCCCCGTAATTTAATTCAAAAAGTTGAACTTTAATATATTCTAGATTGATTACACATAAAGTGAAATATTTCAAGCCTTTTTTTGTTTTAATCTCGATGATTACGGCTTACAGCTCATGGAAATGAAAAATCCAGTACCTCGATATTAGAATGAAGAATTTATGATACAAGATAATATATAGTGGGGGCGCACGGTGGCTTAGTGATTAGCACGCTCGCCTCACACCTGGGGTTCGATTCCCGCTGGGCCGTGTGTGTGGAGTTTGCATGTTCTCCCCGTGCTGTGGGGGTTTCCTCCGGGTACTCCGGTTTACTCCCCCAGTCCAAAGACATGCATGGTAGGCTGATTGGCGTGTCTAAAGTGTCCGTAGTGTATGAATGGGTGTGTGAGTGTGTATGTGATTGTGCCCTGCGATGGACTGGCACCCTGTCCAGGGTGTACCCCGCCTTGTGCCCGATGCTCCCTGGGATAGGCTCCAGGCTCCCCCGCGACCCTGAAGAAGGAGTAAGCGGTAGAAGATGGATGGATAATATATAGTGTCCAAAATAATATAAGAAAAGCTTTTAGTAGTCCCTCATGGGGAAATTAATGTCTTACAGCAACACAATAATAATAGGAAAAAATAAGTAAATGTAAACGACAGTAGAGAGGTCTTACTGTAATAAATATGCAGATAGAAAGGTAACAGCCTGATATGTACATACATGATGAATGTAGATGAATGTTCTATAGCAGTGTATAAGTGGATGTATAAGACTTGCAGCCAAAAGTACGTAGACACCTGATCATCAAGTTCCCTTCACTGGAACTAACAGGTCCAAATCTGTTCCAGCATTACAATGCCCCTGTGCACAAAGCGAGCTCCATGAAGACATGGTGTGTTTAGGTTGGAAGAACCCGAGTGTCCTGCACAGAGCCCTGACCTCAACCCCACTGAACATCTTTGGGATGAACTGGAACTGGAGCCTCCTCACGTCAACATCAGCACCTGACCTCAACCTCACTAACACTCTTGTAGCTGAATGAACACAAATCCACACAGCCACGCCCCAAAATCTAGTGGAACGCCTTCAATAAGAGTGGAGCTTATTATAACAGCAAATAATGAGATGTTCATCAAGCACACACAAGTGTGATGGTCTGGTGTCCGCATACTTTTGGCCTTACCGTCAAAACCAGGAGCAATAAACCTGTCCATATGTGGAAAAGTACAACTCAGAGCTGTAATATATATGTATAGGATATCTTCACGTTGTTGATTTTTGCATTAGTGAAAGCGTCCAACCTTACACGCGTCACTTTTCGGTGGTTTCGATACATAATAATACTATACGGAATGTATGTGAGGTTCACCAGAGATTTCCATAACAGCCAAAAGCGTTCAAGCACACATACTGTGCATACACAAGGTTTAATCATCATCCGCTTGTCAGTTTTAGTTAAAACATAGAAAAGTTTACATGCACACACTCGTATTAATCACTATATGGAACATCGTTTTCCCTAGAATACATTTTTCTAGTTATTTTACACTTATATTTATTCATTTAGCAGATGCTTTTATCCAAAGCGACTTACAAATGAGGAAATATGAGCAAAGTGATATATCAAGCGGAGAACAATACAAGTAGTGCTACCATACAAGATCTTTAATCGAGTTCTAGAGAAGCAAAGTGCACAGAGTAGAGGTGTAAGAGCCAGAGTAAGTTTTTGTTTGTTTTTTTAGGATAATGTGGGGTTGGCATTTTAGGGATTAGTTATATGCTCACTGAAGTGGTGGGTCTTTAGCTGTTTTTTGAAAATAGTGACAGATTCTGTGGTCCGGATTGAGGTTGGAAGTTCATTCCACCACTGAGGGACACATAGTGTGAAGGTTCTGGAAAGGGATCTTGAGCCACACTGAGTAGGCACTACTAAGCGTCGGTCGTTAACCGATCGCAGATTGCATAAGGGAACGTAAGCCTCATGGAGAGTGTTGAGGTAGGAGGGTGCTGTTCCAGACAAGGTCTTGTACATGAGCAACAAGGCCTTGAATTTGATACGGGCGTCTACAGGAAGCCAGCGGAGGGAGACGAAGAGGCGTGTGACATGGGTTCTCTTGGGCCGGTTGAAGACGAGGAGTGCTGCTGCATTCTGAGCCGAAATATTTTATCTAGATACAGTAAAATATAGAATTATAGAGGTGCTCATTATATTGTCAATTGCAGTACTGTGTTATTAGTGCAAATTTTATTCTAGATTTTTATTTTGTGATTTCTGCATGGTTATATGTCCTAACAATCCTTTTTTTTAACACTATATATATATATATATATATATATATATATATATATATATATATATATATATGATACCATAATGAAGTCTGCTGGGTTTTGCTGCAAAAAAAAAGCCAAAGTCTCCAGAAAAGCTGTGTCAGATTCTCCAAGACGCTCAGTAATTTCCTAATTACCAGCTAATTTCCTTTTTTAAAGGATTGTCACATCAAATATGCACTTTGTTTACTCTCTTTACAGTATTTTTGACTGATTTCTTTCTGAAGGCTTTCTGATTGCTTTACAGCATTTCTTTGCATGTGCCTAAGACTTTTGCCCAGTATTTGTATATTTAGATCAGTATCGAAAGGGATGATTATATTCTTGGGAAAAGAATTCTAGGTGCACAGTGCATTAATGATGCTGCTTTCTCTGCGTGCATCACCTGGTGATGTGCTTGGAGCCGGAACAGCACAATAATCATGATCTTTGAAAGAGAGAACCTCCACCTGACTTTTTCTCCTGTCACATACTCCTTTTCGTGCTGGAATAACGTAACATTTCCATTCAAAAAGTAATGGCACTGCAAGTCTGCTCTGACTTCTGTCGGTGGTTTGGGTTCTGTCAGCTGTTTAAACAGCTGTTGAACTTTCCAGACGCAGCAGTGCTCGTCACATTTATTCTCTTGTTTCTGAAAGTAGACTGTCTTACATATGTTACAGCGGACAATTCATTGTGTAGGTCAGGGCGTGAAGTAAACTCAGTCCTAAACCTTTACTCGGAGTGCTTTAAAACTAGCGCGGTGCAGAATTTCTGCTGCACACGAGGGATTGTAGAGCACAACTGTGTCGCACAGAATGACGTCACCATCACCAGCCAATCAGAAGCGCGCTCTGACATAAACAGGAAAACCTTCATCCATGTTCGAGTCGCAGGAAAAGCGGTTAATGTTTGTTTTGAAACACTGTTATATATTAAGTAGAGGTATTTCACATTTCTGTTGTTGTTTTAACACTGTTATACATTAAGTAGAGGTATTTCACTTTCTGTTGTTGTTGTTTTAACAGTTATATATTAAGTAGAGGTATTTAAATTTCTTTTGTTGTTGTTTTAACAGTTATATATTAAGTAGAGGTATTTAAATTTCTTTTGTTGTTGTTTTAACAGTTATATATTAAGTAGAGGTATTTAAATTTCTGTTGTTGTTGTTGTTTTAACAGTTATATTTTAAGTAGAGGTATTTAAATTTCTGTTGTTGTTGTTTTAACAGTTATACATGAAGTAGAGGTATTTCACATTTCTGATGTTGTTGTTGTTGTTGTTTTTGTGCATGGTTGTTATTGTGCATTAATTATGCAAATTCGTCTTTGGTATAAAATTTCCCAGCTGGAAAATGATTTCAGGAGTTGAATTGCACGGTTTAGGGACACACGTTTCATGTGTAATATATCTCATATATAATGTGTGGAGATTTAGTAGAAGGTTAAACTGGTGTGAAGAGCTAAATATTTATCTAATGAAAGTCATTTTTTAAAGATTAAACCTTTTGATGCATGAATTATTTATAGTCTACGTATATCCAGATTTTTTTTTAGCTGTTGTCTTGTTTTTAAACTAAAAATCGCATTATGTATCGATTTATTCTGTCTGAATATCAAAAATTAAAAAGTAATTGGATGAGGCTAAAATAGTATGTTTAAAATGATGATGATAATAATAATAATAATAATAATAGATTTATTATGTCTGAAATTAATATTGAAGGTTCATATATATTCACAATATTCAGATCCTTTCCTTTAAAAAAAAAAATGTTGCATCTTTATGCTTAAATGCTTTAAATACTTTTTTTTCCACATTAATCTCCATACCCGGTAATGATGATGCAAAACCAGATTTGTGATCATTTTACTTATTAAAAAGACAAAATTGAAATATGACATTGACGTGCGGTCCTCTCTGAAACTATTGGAACGACAAGCCCAATTCATTAGTTTGTGCTGTACGTAAAGGAACAGATAAATCTTAAAGTAAATAAAGCTGAAATTTTGGTTGTATATCCCTTGCTTGCAATAACTGCATCAAGCCGGTAACCCACAGACATCACCAAACTGTTGCATTTTACTTTTGTGATGCTTTTCCAGGTTTTTCCTGCAGCTTCTTTCTGTAGTTGTTTGTTTCGGGGGGTTTCTCTCTTCAGTCTCCTCTTCAGGAGGTGAGATGCTGATCAGTTGGGTGAAGGTCTGGTGATGGACTTGTCCAGTCTAAAACCTTCCACTTTTCCCCTGATGAAGTCCTGTGTTGAGGTGGAAGTGTGTTTTGGATCGATGTCTCGCTGCATGATGAAGTTCCTCCTGATTCATTCGGATGCATTTCTCTGTAAATTATCAGACAGGATGTTCCTGTAAACTTCTGAATTCATCCTGCTGCTACCATCATGGGTTCATCATCAATAAAGATTAGTGAGAATGTTCCAGAAGCACCCAAGCCATGATGCTACCTCCACCATGTTTCACAGATCAGCTTGTATGTTCTGTATCATGAGCAGATCCTTTCTTTCTGCACACTTTGACCTTTCCATCACTTTGGTAGATGTTCATCTCGGTTCCACAACTGTCGTGGATCATCTCTGTATTTCTTTCGAATTCCAGTCTGGCTTTCTGATTCTTACTGCTGATGAGCGGTTTGCATCTTGTGGTACAGCCTCTATATTTCTGCTCTCGAAGTCTTCTTTGAACGCTGGATTGTGAGACCTTCACCCTGTCCTGTGGCGGTTGTTGGTGATGTCACTGACTGTTGTTTTTGGGTTTTTCTTCACAGCTCTCACAATATTCTGTCGTCAGCTGTTGTTGTTTTCCTTGGCCAACCCGTTCCATGTCTGTTACTCAGTACACCAGTGGGTTCTTTCTTTTTCAGGACAGTCCAAATTGTCGTATTGTCTATGCCTAATGCTTGTGGAACGCCTCTGATTGATTTTCACTCTTTTCTCAGCTTCAAAATGGCTGGCTTTTCTCCCATAGACAGCTCTCGGATCTTCATGTTGGTTTATCCATTTTAACACCAGATGCAGTCTTCACAGGTGAAACTGAAGGCTAAAACCAAGTGTAGATGTTCACAGCTATTTATTGTTTAAACAGTCAATCTAACAGGACACACCTGGGTAACAAGAAACACCTGGCAGTCACATGTTCCAATACGTTTGCTCGCCTACACATTGGGTGGTCTGGTTCAAAATGTGCCATGAAATTCTAAACTCTCTTCTCATATTCATCTTTTGATCTCAAACCCAAATGTCTTCCGTCTACAGGAAAAACAAGTAAATTGTTTTGGAGGGGACTGTTTTCATTAAGGACTTCTCCTTCTTTCTATCGCTTTCCTTCTACCCTGACCAGTACCCCAGTCCCTGCTGCTGAAAAACACCGCCACAGCATGATGCTACCACCACCATGCCTCACCACTGGGATGGTATTGCACAGGTGATGAGCAGTGCCTGGTTTCCTCCAGAGATCTGATGCCAAACAGTTCAGTCTTTGTTTCCTCAGACCAGAACATCTTGTTTCTCACGCTTTTTTGCAAATTCCTGGCAGGCTTTCATGTGTCTTATACTGAGGAGAGGCTTCCATTTGGTCACTCTGCCATAAAGCCCAGATCAGTGGAGTGTTGCCATGATGGTTGACCTTCTGCAAGTTTCTCTCATCTCCACACATGATCTCTGGAGCTCAACCAGAGTAACCATCGGGTTTTTGGTCACCTCTCTCTTACCAAGGCCCTTCTCTCACGATTGCTCATTTTAGACAGGTGGCCAGCTCTAGGTTGTAAGAGTCCTGGTAGTTCCAAACTTCTTCCATTTAAGAATTATGGAGGCCACTGTGCTCTTCAATGCAGCAGAAATTATTTTGTCACCTTCCCCAGATCTGTGCCTTGACACAATCCTGTCTCTGAACTCTGCAGGCAGTTTTCTTTGACCTCATGGTTTGTTTGGTTTTTTTTTTCTGATGTACATTTTCAGCTGTTAGAGATTATATAGACAGGTGTGTGCCTTCACAAATCATGCCCAGTTAATTGAATCTGCCTCAGGTGAACTCCAGTCGAGGTGTAGAAACATCTTGCATGGTGGGGCATCCGTGGATCCGACTACAAGGGAAAAGCAGCCTGAGATGATATGAGGGAGAAAACTTGAGAGGAACCAGACTCAAAAGGGAACCCGTCCTCATCTGGGTGACACCGGATAGTGTGATTATAAATAAATCCCTTCTATAAATGTGTACATGGTCAAAATGTGCAATTGTGTAACCAGGAAATTCGTTACAGTTTACACATTAAGTCTGTTTTGTCGAACTTCTCCACTGGTCACTGATGGAGATTGAATGCAAAACTGTTTGCAGCAATTGTAGTCCTGAGCTACCATAGCACACCTGTTCATATGAATTGTGGTCATGGTTTCATCTTCATGGTTTTCAAGTGGCACCATCCTCCGTAATCTCGATGATCTTTAGGCTGACCATGTGGGGCCATCCTCAGCAGCAGTGAGTGATTTCCAGTTGATAACTCCAACCAGGAGTAGGACATCGGGATGGATCAGGCAGGTTTGGAGAGCAGAAGGGGTCAGGATCGCTGGTGTCTATTCCACATGAATGCCAGGACCCAAGGTTTCCCAGCAGAACATTCCCCAGAGCATCACACTGCCTCCGCCAGCTTGCCTTTTCCCTGTGATAGTCATCGCTTTACACTTGCCCATTTTTCCTGCTTCCAACACATCAACTTCGAGAAGTAACTGTTCACTTGCTGCCTAATAAATATATCCCACCCCTTCACATGTGCCACTGTAATAAGATAATCAATATCATTCACTTCACCTGTCAGTGGTTTTAATGTTATGGCTGATCGGTGTAAATTTCAAGTGTCATAGCAAAAGGTCTGAATACTTATGTCAGTGTGATATTTCGCAAAGTTATCACTAATCTGGTTCTTGCTTTGTCATTATGGGTTTGGAGTCTAGATTGAAGAATAATTTAAAGCATTTTAGCATAAGGCTTCAATCTCAGCAGCGGGCTTCAGTCTTATCCACAAAGAGCCGGTGTGGCTGCAGACAAGAGCCACACCTGATTCCACTTAATCAGTCCATCTTGGTGTCCAATCACCTAGCAAGTGTACCTCCTTTATGGCTGGTATGAAAGCCTGCCGAAACACCTGCCCTATGTGGGTAAGATTGAAGCCCCCTACATTAAAGGGTTTAAACTAGGTTTGGGCAGTATGATAACATACACTCACTGAGCACTTTATTAGGAACATTATGCGAATACTGGTTAGACTCTCAAAATAGTCCATATTCGTCATGGCATGGTTTCCACAAGATGTTGGAGATTCTGGTCCATGTCGAGATGATCGCATCATGCAATTCCTGCCGATTTTTCAGGCGCACTTTCATGCCGCGAATCTCCCGTTCTGCCACGTCCCAATGGCGCTCTATTGGATTCAGATCCGGTGGCTGGGATCTGGCAAGGCCACTGAAAAACAGTGGTTTCATGAACATGACAATAAGTTCAGTTTGAGACAACGTTTGCTTTGAGACGTGGTTAAATCGTGGCCATGAAGGG
This sequence comes from Ictalurus furcatus, assembly GCF_023375685.1. Taxonomy (NCBI): domain Eukaryota; kingdom Metazoa; phylum Chordata; class Actinopteri; order Siluriformes; family Ictaluridae; genus Ictalurus; species Ictalurus furcatus. The sequence goes on from NC_071269.1 coordinate 24,919,214, forward strand.
ACGCACACGCTCACTAACAATTCTCAAATAGGGTGTGGCCTTCAAGTGATGATTGATAGGTATTAACGTGCCCAAAGTGCACCAAGAAAACTTTCCCCACACCATTACACTACCTCCACCAGCCTGGACTGTTGACAAAAGGCAAGTTGCGTCCATGGATTCATGTCTCTTGTACCAAATTCTAACCCCACCATCTGTGTGCCTGAGCAGAAATCGAGATTCATCAGACCAGGCTATGTTTTTTCCTGGTTCCGCTTTCTGTTCTTGGCTGGCGGAAGAGGAGCCTGACGTGGTCTTTTGCTGTTGCAGCCCCTCTGGCACCAACAATCATGCCACTGTCACTTTTTTCTCCATTCTGATTCTGACCCGTATCAGCACGATTTTGTGCAGTGTGCTGCTGCTTTATGATTATCTGATTAAATAACTGCATGAATGCACCACCGTTCTTAATAACGTGCTCGTTTAGTGTAATAAAAACATACGCTTGTCTAAGACAAGCATTTTTGCAGATTCCTGGATATTTTTTTTTGTTCCCTTTAGGTGTTAATAAATACGGTGTTTATCGATCAGCCGTAACATTAAAACCACTGACGGGTGAAGTGAATGACATTTGATTATCTCATTACAGTGGCACCAAGTAAAAAGGCGCAGCAAGTAAACAGTCAGATCTCGAAGTCGATGTGTCGGAAGCAGTGAATATGGACGAGCCTAAGGAGCTGAGCGAGTTTGACAAGGGCCAAATTGTGATGGCTGTACGACTGGGTCAGAGCATCTCCGAAACGGCGGGTCTCGTGGGCTGTTCCGAGACTGCAGTGGTTAGTACTTACTGATTCTGGTCTGCACTTTGATTGATTCACATCGATCCTAATCCGTTTCTCGCTCTATTTCCTTTACACTAGCAAGAGACCATGAACGAGATTGGCCAGGACAAGGGTGCCGTCTCTAATGAAGTAAAGGGCGGAGCGGCGAAGAGAGGAAGAGGGAGGGCCCGAAAGAAGCCATAGGTATTGCGAAGGACTTCGAGAGTTCCTGTATGCGCGAGAATTTAATCACGTGATTGTTAACTTGAAAGTTAAACATGCAAACTGAGATTATAAAAATACAGGCGTGTTCAAATGTGATTCTGCCTCGTGTCTGTCAGTCGCCATCGCTGCCCCATAACCGCCAAACAAACCCCTCCTACTTTTACACGTAGAGTAATGTGATGGAAAACGAACACTTGCTTGGTCAATATACGGTTAGGCCTGGGTTTAGATCTCTTGGTGAGACACACACACACACACACACACACTATTTGGTGAAGGATCACCATTTATAAGAGCTTTATGCCATTCAAATCCAGGCCTAATGGTTATTATGGAAAAGATGCTTTATGCCAGGGGTGTCAAACATACGGCATGATCAACTTTCTAATTCAGACCAACAAACCCTTCTCGTCCTGCTCAAATGTTTACACCCCCTTGGCTCTTAATCTATCGTGTTGCCTTCGCGAGCATCAGTGAACGTTTGCACCTTTTGTAATCGTCGTGTGCGAGTCCCTCGGCCGTCCTCAGAGTGAAAAGATGGATCTCAACATCATATCGTCGCTGTTGGAAAGGGCTCAAATATGGAGAAGATGATGGAAAAGCAAAGAATGTGCAGGACCTGGAGGATTTTTCTGAAGAACAGCGGGCAGTTTAACTGCTCAGGACAAACAAGCGACTCGTGAAGAACTCTCACAGAACATAAACACATCATGTCGTGGATCACCCAGGTAACGACACACGGGATTAATAATCGAGCGTGTGTAAACTTTTGAGCAGGTTCATTTGTATAAATTCAGTTATTATTGTGTCTTGTGGACTATATGTAAACATCTGTTATGTGAAATAGATCATTCAGGGCAGGACTAAAGATGTTTTCTGTGACCCTAGTCCTGAAACTCTTCAGCATCTGTTTTGTTTTACGAGTTACAATCTCGTAACGAAACAGAAATAAGTGTTGATATTTGCTTCGAAGAAAGAGATGCTACGATCCATTTCAGCCCCATCGGAAACAACTCAACGAACTATTATATTAACTATTAATATTACCATGTTATTATATACAGAGTGAAATGTTCTGGGATGTAAACGGATTTCCGCAGACTAATTCAAAAAGTAAAAACTTTATGGAGGGAATGCTTGAAATCTGTACAGACTTTTTATATTTGTTGAAACTTTAAAAAAAAAAAAAAACAACAAGTTTTTACCTCTAATGTTGTTTTTTCTTTATATCTACTCTTTATATTTGACATTTTACCCTTTGTTGTTAATAAAAATAGAACATAACTCACAGACTGCATGATTTGAGATTAGTACTTATGAAAGAGACCGTGAAAAATGTAAAAAATTAATATTTTATTTGCAATTTCATTATTTTGTTGGCAAAGTATTATAGTCATAGATGTAAGGAGCTAAATACTAAAACACCTTTGATTTACAAAGCATTGGAAATCATTCGTGTGCAATAAGAGCCGGAGATTTCCGGTGGCTGTTGTGCCATCTGGACAGCTACCGTTTTCTCCATCAGGACATGCACACAAACGACCCATCTGTTAGTCACCCACAATCCCCTGCGTTAAAATCAGGCACATAAAAGATTGCCCCTTGAGCCATCTGTGACTCTAAAAAAAACAAAAAAAAAACAACTCTCAAAAGAATCGGCACATCGAATCGACTCAGGAGATGATTCCTGATGAATTACTAGAAACGCTTCAAACACTACTCATTAGTGCCATCTTCTGACTAAACGGATTAATTTGTGTACTAGATCAAGTCGTGATGCATTTATTTCTGTCTCCAGAAGGACCAGTGGTACAATATAAATATATTTATACAGCAAAAAATGCCATTGATTCCATGATTGGGGTGAAATATAAGTTCACATTTTATAAATCCGTGTAAAGTAAAGCAAAAAGAAAAATCCGCGAATCCGTTTAACATCCCGTGCTCGACGCTCTTTTCGACAAGTCGCCCGTTACGGGTCATGAAAATTGTCCGTTTTGGTTCATTCCCTCAGATTTATTACCTGAACGCCTTCACCCCGAAGAAATATTTCCAACGTTCCACAAGTAAGTTGCGTCATCGGAATGTCCTAGAGACCATGAGAAGAAGAAAAATATGTTCTGGTTGTAGATTAAAAGTAAATTATTCATTTAAAAAATATTGCATTTTAAGTACGTTATTGGAATCTCTTTAGTGTTTATGGAATTGGCGCATGGATGCGAGTTAACCACATTGCGTGTGTTTGTTAATCATCTGCTAAAATCCCTGTTAGATTAGATTCCGCTAAATTTTTTGTTTCTAAATTAAAAATTAATTAAAAAAAAAAAAAAGAGTCATCGTTGCCTGCGGCGGTTTAACACACTTTTTCTTAGATTCAGTGTTGAGAACATGATTAATAAATACATACTTTAAAAAAATATATTTTTTTAATTATTTGTGAAATCCCATCAATGAAAGTAAATGTTCGATATCTTGTATATTTAATATTCACTTTTCTGCACTATTTCTAGGTCCCTAAGCAAATGTGTGATGGCGACCATGTTAACTGCGTTATACAAAAGATCAGATTTTCCTCGTGTCTAATCTCTTACATTTAAGCGTGTGATCAGACGACACTCCGGTGGATTTGATCTGTTCAATTCAATTGTTCGATTCAGTTTTATTTGTGTAGCTCTTTTAACAGCGGACGCTGTCTCAAAGCGGCTTTACAGAAACATATAAACACAGGATGGAGATTTTAAGTGTGTGAATTTATCTCTATTGAGCGAGCCGGTGGTGACGGTGGTGAGGAAAAACCCCCTGAGATGATATGAGGAAGAAACCTTGAGAGGAACCAGACTCAGAAGGGAACCCGTCCTCATCTGGGTAACGACGGATAGTGTGAACGTCAAAGAAAGTTCATTATGGATTTATATGAAGTCTGTGTGTTGAACTAGTCCACTGTTCACTAAAGGAGACCCGAGTGTAAAACTGTACGTGGTAATCGAAGTCCCGAGGCCATCGCAGCAACCACAGCGAGAACGTCCATGTGGAATCGAGGTCCAAAACCATTTCCATGGTTCTTCAAGCTTCACCGTCCTCAACGATCTCCAGGCTGTATCCTCCAGTTGATGAGCGCTCCATCCAGAGGTAGGACCTCATGATGCATTTCCAGAGAGCAGAAATGGTCAGGATCGCTGGCATCTCCATAATATCATGTAAAACGGACCTTTTAAGGAGTCCATGCCAGCTCGACTGCACGCTGTCATTAAAGCGAGAAAAGGGGACATAAAACAAATACGAAGAAAGTCTGAGATTCATGTAAATGTTTTTTAAAGACTCCGCTTTGTACTCAGGCTGTTGCTGATAATATCGTTTGTAATGAAAACTGTTGTATCGAATTAGAAATTTGGACGCTACTGTCTATACAGTCTCATTTTTAAAAAAAAAAAATGTAAATCAGTTGTAGAATCACACATAAAATCAGCTCGCTCTCATTTACAGCATCTAACCCATCCGAGGACGATGGTTAATCAGGACGAAAATCCTCGTTCGATATCATTATTATCTGTCTGAGAAAGTTAAGATCTTTGTGGCATTAATCTCGGTTGCATTTGTTTACGGTTTTATTTATTTTCTCCGTATTTACAGATACAGTCGTACTCGATGAAATCCATGTGCGACTGGAGGAAGTCGGTCGAAGAGGAAGTATTTAATAGTACAAAACCTCACATATTTTTGGTTGATCATTTCATTCTCACTTCCTTATTTACTCTGACTCAGGGGCAAGGAGCTCTCGGTATGTAACTCGAGGTGACTCGTCATCTAGGGCATGTAAATAAAAGAGTCGGAAAGTACCTGACTTTCACTCGCTTCCATTATTCAAAAGCATGTTTCCTATGTTTGTGATGATTGGATTGTTTACGCCGTGTCGTTCGGACATGTTGTTTACGCTCTTTACACTCGTACGCATACTGTAGCTATTGGCCCGCTTCAGGAAACGGTGATGAACAAACATGAGGATGCTCTGTAGTTTCATTTTCTTTTCTTAGATATCGTCGAACCAGTGGTTTCACAGTTATTGCCACCCCTGCTGTTAGTATGTTGTTTGCGTCGAGGGGATGAAAAACAGATTCAATTGAGTTGAGTTACAGCACCGTGCGAGGTCGAAGACACTCGGAGATGATCTCAGACCCTTAGTGTTCTCCATGCCGAACAGTACAAGCTCCCGCGTACAGTATTTTCAAGTTTGTCCTTTCATTATGGCTCTGATTGTACTTAATTGTGCGCTTATCTGATTTCATTCATTCATTTATTTATTTATTTATTTATTTATTTTTTCATATTCTCCTCTTGCTTCTTTGCATCAGCGTTATCTTCACTTACTATTCCTCACAATATGCTCAACACGTTAATATCTATATGTGTGGTGGCCTGGGGAAAACCCTTCACAAGGTCAAAAATGTTAACATTTGACATGCATTTCATGAATCTACAGAAAAACAGCCCGTAATAATGAATCTATATAGACTACATGGTCAGAAGTTTGCGGACGCCAGACCACCATACCCGAGTGTGCTCGCTAAACATCTCATTCCAGATTTATTCCCCCTGTGTTTGCTGTTATAATAACCTCCTCCACTCTTCTAGGAGCGTGGCTGTGGGGATTTGTGATCATTCAGCTACAAGAGCATTAGTGAGGTTGGGATGTCGAGGAGGGTCCAGTTTCAGTTCATCCCAAAGGTGTTCAGTGGGGTTGAGTTCTTCTACTCCACCCTTCTCAAACCGTGTCTTCATGGAGCTCGCTTTGTGCACAGGAGCATTGTCTTGCTGGAACAGGTCTGGGCCTGTTAGTTCCAGTGAAGGGAAATTGTAAATCTCCAGCATACAGAGACATTCTATACAACCGTGTGCTTCGAACTTTGTGGTAACGGTTTGGAGAAGAAGCACTAATGGGTGTGATGGTCAGGTGTCCATAAAGATTTGGCCATGTAGTGTAGTTTGCGAAAATATTTACAAATGAAAACATAAAAGCTGCATAAGTATTTGTCCCTATTGGTGTGAAACCCTAGTAGGGTTGTAGCCATGACCGTCATTGTCGAGTCCAAGACCAGGACTAGCCGAGATCGAGTCAAAACCAAGTCTTAAGCGGGTGGAGACCAAGTGAATATCAAGTTGAATGGAAAGTGAGACTGGGTCGAGATCAAGACCATGAAATGATCCACAGTTACACGGCTTCATTCGTGCACCGCGTCAACGATTAAAAAGACGAAATGACTTCCTGTCGTGAAGACTGCAGGCGAAAAGACAAGACAAACATTTTGTTTTCACAGGACGGGACAAACGCCCAAGACTAAGTACCAACGCTAATAACGTTCAAAAAACGTCTCGTGGTCGAACCCGAGTCGAAGGACCTCTACTGCTGTAGTTCCTGGATAACGAGAAAATTTGTTTTTAAATGAGATATTTTATGTTATTCAAAAATCTCCGGATGAGTCTCGAGTCAAACATTTGAATCATTGTGCATACTTTTTTCCTTAAACAGTGCCAGTAATTTTAGAGTGGGCTTTATGTTTAAATTCACCGAGCGAGCGCTCATCTGGTTCAGTGCAAGACACGTGTTTGGATCATTCACCGGCGGTTATGCAGGAAACCCACGGCCCGTGATGCATCACACAGACATGAGAGCTCTGGTTATATTTACGTGTTTTTTTTTATTTATTTTTTTTATCTCGGCATGAGGCTGCGTGTGCGTGTGTGTGTGTATGAAGTGTGCCGCGTCCACCACTTCCTGTGTCCACTGTTTCCTCTCCGTTTCCTGTGAGTCAGAGTCAACTCACGGCTAATGAGTCAGTCCTCCTCCTACTCCATTTACACACATAAAGGAAACAGAGCCTCTCCATAGCTTCTCCCCCCTGTCTCTCACAACACTATCCCTGGCCACTTCTTTGTGTGTGTGTGTGTGTGTGTGTGTGTGTGTGTGTGTGTAGGTGAGTCACTTCCAGATCTCACACGAGCCAGAAACTACTCTGGGAAATCCCAGGAGTTGAATTGTTGGCGTGTATGGATCCTAAAAATGGACAGAAAGAGAAAAAGAGTGTGTGTGTGTGTGTGTGTGTGTGTGTGTGTGTGTGTGTGTGTGTGTTTATGAACATAGGATCACCATATAGGGAGAGTGGGGGAGGGTTGGAGAATCCACATGGCTAAAGGAACTCAAGACCACCCGAGAGCTATATGTGTGTGTGTGTGTGTGTGTGTGTGTGTGTGTGTGTGTGTCTGCTTCCACACTATAATCCTACATGCATGATAAAGCTTGCCTCTTGCTATTATGAAGCAAATTAGCTTTTGATGGGTGTCTCCTCAGCGTGTTTAGACCAACAGACGATGGCTGTTAACACAATGACACAGTGGAACAAGTACACACACACACACACACACACACACACACACACACACATGAGAATCTGTTTTGTTTATTTTATAATGAAAATGTCATTTCAAACCATTAAATACATTTAAACTCACAGAAAATACCAGGGTGTGTAACTACCCATATTGAAAACGTCCTCCTGCTAGTTCGGGTAGTTAGTCAGCTAGCTAAGTGCTAGTAAGCTAGCTCAAATTTGACACGAGTGGGAGTTCAGTATCATTACTTCATGAGTCTTCGTGAGCCTACTTGAGTCATTTTCTCAGGTTTTTCAGTCAAACCTGTCAAGGAAATACCAAAAAAAACACAGTTATATTTATAAACTGTGGCTAAACTGTCTTGCTAGTTAGCTAGCGTTCAGTTTTTATGGCTAATCCTCCACGGAGGCAAGACAAACTCTTAAAGCTGTTGTATTCTCTGAAAACACAAACAAAGCTCATATCTAACGGAGGTTTTTTTTTTTGCACAGAGAAAGTCTCTTTAGCGCTGTAGTTAAAAATAAAAAATATATTTGACCCAAGCTCAAATCATTTGGCTGTAATCTGAATTAGCCTTGGTATTAGCATGAATTAGCCACAGTAGCCTAGTTCATATTTATCAGTTCCATGTTATGTTAAAGGGATTTTTTTGTTGTTGTTGTTGTTTGAATACGCTGTTAATTATTTTATTTCTCTAAAAGTGTTCGTGGCACTAACATTCCTGATTATTAGTTAGCTACGACGGTGCTTTCACGTGGTATCAGAATGATCCTGGGTGTAAATTCCAGACCCAAAATCGCACGTCAGCTAGGTCAGAAACACAAATAAGAGCTTCAGAAACAACTCGATACCCGCGTTTTGGACTTTGTTGTTTAATAATGTCCATCATGGCAAAAGGGGAAGGGTTAAATAAAGGTTTTTGTTTTTAGACATAGACACAGTTAGGTGTACATTTCCACAGATTGGTGTCATTACACAGGAAAATGGAGGGAAACGTTAATTAAGGTGGATCAGGCTAGCTAAACGGGTATCTAGCTAATGTTTGGGATGCATTTGTGCATCACTACAACTTTGCAAGCGACTAATAGGACCACACAAGGGCACATAACGCCACCAAAATTCTATCTCAAACGCTAACATCTAGAGTTTCACCCTTCAAACCCTTCATTCAACGTATGAACAAATTAGCCTTAGCGAAACGTGCACACGTTAGCGTAAACGCTGAGGAACAGCGATGAGTTGGTTTACCATTGTCATGAATTATATGATTATATAATGACAAAATGTAGAATTAGCTGTTAGCTGCAAGACAGCGGTCGTGTGTGCCCTGTTTCCTCACCAGATTGAATCTTTATACATGCTAACCGCTAAGCAAGTATACTAGCAGGCTTTTAGCTAGCTACTAAATAAGCTGAAAGGCATTCTCTTTCAGCGAATATGTCTTTGTACGCGGTTCCAAATCACACATTCTTCATTTATTTACGAGTTTACCTGTTAAAATATTACTCTGTGAAGTATAACACAACATGCTAGTACCTTCATAACAGGAACATTTATGAATGTGTGTGTGTGTGTGTGTGAGAGGGAAAAAAAAAAAAACCACACCGAATCCACGTTGACCTCATTCAGGTGTCTCTGTCCCGCAGTCTGTCTCTCGGTGTTGTTTTACGTGCATGACTGTATCAGGTATCACTTTACCAAAAGCCAGTGTTTACAAAAGGATTGCTAACGGATAGGAAATTAGCACAGCGGCAATCGAGTTTAATGCATTTCGGTATAATAACCGTAATAAGGTTTAGAAGATGAGTAAGTCGCTTAGGCATTTCATGACAGTGCTGTAGCTTTGATGACTAACCGGGGCGATTCTCATGGCCGTGTTAAACGTGTTTAATCACGCAGCAGCCAATGAGATCCGAGTGCGATGGCTTTCTGCTACATACTTTGCAGCAATTTGTTTTATTGAGTGCTTTCAAATCGATACCAGTTTCATGCTTTAACTTTAACTTTAACTTGAACTGTCTGTTATTTAATATTATTAACTTTTCCCTACTGGGTGTAGTTATACTGTACAAGTACCCCTGGAAGAACCCGGTACAAAGTGGCTATAGCGTATATATATATACACACTAGAATATTTCACTAAATCATGTTCACAAGGCCGGTCTTCCACCGTTACAGCTGTTTTACACAAAAAGCTGTAAGTAGATAAAGAATAAGTTCAACATTTGTCCACACAAGATGTGGTTTTAGAAGTAATGTAAAAATTAAAGCAACATTTCATTAAGGAATCCGACAAAATCTCAAGACCACAGTGTCATAATTTATTAGCAGGGATTATGCTAAATTATTGATTGAATCCACTTTATGTCATGCTGTTATAGGAAAATATTCAATGGTGCAATGAAACCGAGTTACTGTTGCCACCCAATATGCTTCTCCCGAAGTGCTTTATTCCTCTTATAGCACGGCAATTACGATTTGTTTTTATATATTAATGAACAACACGTCGTATTTATTTATTTATTTATTTATAGTAGTTCATTTCCAGCAAGTGAAAAGTTCCTGTTCTCGCTTACGTTATAGCAGCTATAAACAGTCATTCCCTCACCAGCATCTCTCTCTCTCTCTTAAGTTAATAAGACAAAACAACAATAACAACAACAGAAAAACGCAGCTTGTCGCTTGTTTTGTTCCTGAGAAAACTTACTACCAGGATACAAAGCACTGAAACTGGAGACTCCTTCCATCAATGTTAAAGGAACACATTTCTCCTTAGAGAGAACTTCAACAACGATTTTCTGTTGGAAGGTGGTTGTTTTTGTCAATAAAACGAGCTTAAACGAGTGCACGGATAGGCTTATGATATTATGCTTGTGTTATAATAATCTCAAAATGAGGCATATTAGATCAATTCAACTAACATTATTTTACCTGATGAGATATGGGATGTAGCCTAAAATTGAAAACGTGCAGATCTCCACTATTCCGAGGTTCCTTACCGGTTCTACTCATGATGACGAAGACTTAAAAAAAAAACGTCTCTGACTACCTGCATTCAACCTGACCTGAATGACTGAAGACCTTCCCAGACCTCAGGTGTGATATCCCTCATTCCTCACTATGTAAAGTGATAGGCCTACAGGGGTTAACGTTTCATCCTCATTTGCAACACAATCCAAGGCCGCTAACTGCGTCTGAGCCGTCGATGGCTCACATATATCGCCTTTTCCCCCCCGCCACCTTCTTGGAAGAGAAATTTTAATTCCAACAAAGAAAGAAAGAAAGAAAGAAGATGTGAAAAACAACAGAGGGCATCTAGATTTATTTACTTTCAAACCATAGGACAGTTTGCCATCTGATTTGAAGACTATTGGCCGTATGTATACACCTTTAGGTTTAACAACATTATGTGAGGTTTAAAGTCTGAAAATATAAAGCATAAATAAATAAATAAAAACAATTAACAACAATAAGCCAATGATAATATGATAAACGTTATGCATACATACTTAGCCTAAATCCAAAGCTTAAACTGACAAAAAAAAAAATCGACTTACATATAGACTCGACCCCTGAAATTCAAACAGACTGAGGGAGAAATTCTATATAGTGTCTTACATAAATATTCACCCCCTTTGAACTGAAATCTACACATAATATCGAAGTGCAGTTTTGAATAATTATTCATGCGAAAGCTCATCATAATAAATCAATCTGATATTAACAACATATGATGCAGCGTCTACATCTGATTATTATGATCGGTAGAATAACGCTATGGTTCCTTCTGAATGTTTGTAATTGGGGTATTTCCCCATTGATTAAGTTTGGGGGTTTCCACCTTGTATTTGTGTTTTGTTTGCGTCTCATTTTGTTATGCAATATAATTTAGATTTGAAGCATTGTGTGTGAAGTAAATACTCCTCCATCCTCCATGTTCTCCGGTTTCCCCACACCTCCTAAAAACATTCCAGTAGTTGATTGACGATGCTAAATTGCCGGAAGGTGCGAATGAGTGTGTGTATGTATACGTGTGTGTGTGTGTGTGTGTGTGTCTTGCGATGGACTGGCGTCCCCATTCAGGATGTATTCAGGATATATTCCCGCCTATACTCATGCCCAGTATACCAGGGATAAAGCACTTACATACTTACACAAGACGAATGGGTTATTACGAATCTATACAACACGCTGTAATCAGATTATCGGCAGAATAACTTTTCAAATTTCTACATTCTCAGTACCGAGAGTACTGAATTGTCATTTTTTCTCATTGCCGGAGTGGTACTGTCAAGCGTACACCTTTTGAACCGTGTTGTGTAGCATTTAAACGTCACTCTAACATCTTAAGATGGTTCCTTTACTGCATATACTGTACACCTTCAATTCTATTGAAAGGTATACTACAGTATATACACATTTCCAGGTGAAAGATAAGTATTAAAGATGCGAAATATCTTTTTACAAATATGTCACTATCTCATTTTGTTAATGCAAATGATGATAAAGTTGCCTTTTTTTACATTTTTTTTTACTTAAAGCACTGTATGTAAAGTATAAACTCCTCCACCCCTTCACTATATTCTATATCAAAAGTCCTGGAAATCACCACACACCATTATCATCGACTTATCATTTAGTAGCTTATTTACCTTGAATTAACTTGAATGGCTTTAACCCAAACCTCAATAAACAAACAAAAAAAAAACAAAAACAAAAAAAAACAAGTAAATAATGTCAACGTGGAGGATGGATGGGAAGTTCAGGAACAAATCAACCTGAAATATTATAGTACATATTTAAATAATGAGCCCAATACTGAAATAGTAATTATGTATGTTAAACATAAGGCTGCAAAAAGTTTGTGCACCATATTAAAGGTACAGAAGATGTACTCTTGGTGGTACCAACACAACAACAAGGAAAAGTACCTTTCTTTCTGAGAGTATAGGCCTGTTGTGACGATATACGTGCATATGAATGGAATGACTATATGTAAATACCTTTTTTCGACTTGACTGCTCTTGTTAACACACTGGATTTTTAGCAGAATACCACTACTGTATTAGTTTTAAATGTTTGTAGTCTCTTTTTCGCGGTGGTACCATTCACGCCTTCACTGTAAGTCCGGTGAATTTGTACATGCTGAGAAAAAAAAATCGAATGTAACTTCACTCTAAAAGGTAATACGGTCCATTTACATAGCTTAAATGCGTTTTCAAGGTGTACTCTATCCACGTTGACAGGTGAAAGACACATATGAAAGGCACAAACGTTAACCTAACCTACAAGGAAAGGTAGACTACAGGGTTAGACTACTGTAGTGTAGTAATGCTTTACTCTAAAAGGTTACAGATTACAGCCCATTTATACACCTTAAATCATTTTTAAAGTTATACTACGTCCACTATATCCATGTTTAAAGGTGAAAGATATCTATTAAAGGAACAGAAGTTAAGAATATGAACTAAACAACAACAACAAAAAAATACAGTTTTGTTTTGTATTTCTTTTAAGTGTATGTTTAGGTTTTCCATCAAGCATTGTGTCCTATAAATACACTGTATAGCCAAAAATGTATGAACCCCTCCTGACCGTTACACTCATATGTGTTTGTTGAATATCTTGTTGTACTGCGCTCCACTCTTCTGGGAAGGCTTTCCACTAGATTTGTGAGTGTGGCTGTGAGGATTTGTGTTCATTCATCTACAAGAGCGTTAGTGAAGTCGAGGTGAGGCGCTGATGTTGTGATGGTGAGGAGGCTACAGGTCCAGTTCATCCCAAAAAAGTGTTCAGTACGGTTGGGGTCAGGGATCTGTGCAGGACACTCGAGTTCTTCCATCATCTACCAACCTTAACAGACAACGTCTTCAAGGAGCTCGCTTTGTGCGCAGGGGAATCGTCATGCTGGAACAGGTTTGGACCTGTTAGTTCCAGTGAAGGGGAACTGTAATGCTACAGCACAGACAAAGACATTCTATACAAGTGTGTGCTTCTAACTTTGTGTATGTTAAAAACATAACATTTGAATAAGTATCGATGCCTATTTGTGAGATATCCTAGTAGAGTTGTAGTCACGACCGCCCTTATCAAGTCAAAGAACAGACAACACAAGCATTGTTTTCACAGACCAAGACCATACTTAGCGAGACAAATGCCCAAGACTAAGTACAAATGCTAATAAATCTGAGGCGTGTCCAAGTCAAGACAAAAAAAATGTATTTATCCCTATTGTTGAGAAACCCTAGTACACTCTTACAGCACCATACTGCAAAGAACCTTCTTCTTCTTCTTCATCAAGAACCATTTTTCATTGTATAGGGTTCTCGAGTTGAGCTATGTGGTCCTTTATGTTTCATTCTAGGTTCTTCAGAGCAGTGTATTGGTTCTTCAAGGTATAATCCATTAACAGGTTAAAGTGAACCCTATAAGGTTCTTTGTGAGACTGGATTTGTGAGAAGGTTCTCCTGGCATCAGTCTTAAGAACCTTACTTTGTTTCCTTACAGCACTAACTAAGGTTTTTTGGGGTTTTTTTTTTTTTTTTTTTTTTTTACAGAACTTAACCATCATAACATGGTTCCTTGTGGTAATGCTGTGAAGAACCATTTCTGGGTTCTTTAAAGCACCGGTAAATAGATGGTTCTCTAAAGAACTGGAGACTAAAAGGTTCTTTGTGCAGGCTTGAAAGGGTTTTTCTATGGCATCAGGCTAAAAAAAAACAAAAAAAACCCCAAGGTTTTGGTTCTAAGTGGAACTAAGTCAGAACCACCATTCTCAAGTCCAGAACCGAGTTGAGACCAAGTCACAAATCGAGACCTGTTAGTCCCAGTGAAGGGACATTGTAACGCCACAGCGTACAGTCTATATACAATTTATACAACTGTGTGCTTTCAGTTTTTGGGGAAGGATGCCATACAGTACTGTGCAAAAGTCTAGGCACCCTCCACAAACATTAGTTTTCCAGCACAAAATGTTATGAAATGTTACAGAAAAATGTTTGTATGTCGGTAAAGAAAGCAGCGTATTACGTGGTAAGACATGCTTTTCAGACAAAAAATATCATTCCACTTACGGCTGCTGTCGCTCTCCCTCATCAAGAACCGTGACTGGTTCTGCAAGATGCTCAGTAAAACTTACAGCTCATTTCCTTATAAAACTACACAAATTCTACCTGAGACTACTCTTTATATCCGTCCATCCATCTTCTATACCGCTTCATCCTTTTTCAGGGTCACGGGGAAACCTGCAGCCTATCCCCGGGAGCATCGGGCACAAGGCGTTATACACACTGGACAGGGTGCCGATCCATCACATACACACTCACACACCCATTCATACACTACGGACACTTCGGACACGCCAATCGGCCTACCACGCGTGTCTTTGGACTGGGGGAGGAAACCGAAGTACCCAGAGGAAACCCCCGCAGCACGGGGAGAACATGCAAACTCCGTACACACAGGGCCACGGTGGGAATCGAACCCTGGAGGTGTGAGGCGAACGTGTTAACTACTGAGCCACCGTGCGCCCCTGCTCTTTCTAGTATTTTTTTTTTTAAATGCAGAAACATTTAATTTCACGATTTTTGAAGGCATCTTCGCTTTACAGAATTCCAGGAAGACTTTTGCACAGTACTGTATGTGATGTGATGGCCAGGTGTCCATAAACTTTTGGTCATGTAGCGTATGTGAGTTTAGGAAATAGTCTCTATTTCATAAACAATAATATCGAGCATGGCTTAAAAGTAAACACACCCCCCTCCTCCCTTCCTCCCTCCCTCCCTCTAACACAAGGCAGGGCTCATTCCCATCCTCCTTTTTTTGGCTCCCCCCCGCCCCCCCCGAGTGCACTCTGTCTCAGTCGGAAGCCCCTTTAAAATGGCCTGAAGGCGCTTTTCTCTCACTCACTTGAACACTGCACGGTTCCTGCGCGCTATACTATAGGCTGTATATCTTTTAACCAAAAGCCGCACCGCGTTCAGCTCACAAGGTAAATTCCTTTCTATTCATCTTCACCTCTTTTGAATGCCTGTTTTTCTCATTTCCAACGCAATCCTATGTGCTTTGGGATTTTTTTTTAAAACCTTGGGGACTTTTATTGGGGTTAGAGTTTGAGTAATATGACTGATCAGGGTCGAGTCGGGGGGAGAAAAAAAATAAAAAAAAAAAAGCGCGACGACGGGTTTCATTGTAATTTCCGCTCATTGTGATCTATTCTTTATTATGAAACTCCATCCTTATATCCGTAATATAACTCTATCTACTTCTACATTTTTTTTTTAAATATATATTTTTAGTTGGTGATGCTTGGGTTGAGTTTTAAAATCAGTTTCAGGTTAAAGTGATGAGGTCGGACATTGTTGTTGTGGTGGTTGGTGGTGTTGGTGGTGCTGGCGGTTTTTTTGTTTTTTAGGAACTGTTGCTGCTGAGTTTTTTGTTTTGTTTATGTTTTTATTTTTTTTATTTATTTTTTTTAAATGCACAGGAACAAACTGTTTTAGGTTGGAATTAAAGCCTCCTACACTTTGAGACTCGGCACTATTATCGGTGTATATATTTTCGGATACTTTTTAAAGAGCTTGAATTTCCGGTTTATTAGTAACTAATACATTTGTAGCTCACTATTAAACTTTTACACTTTTACTCGGAGGATGTTTTAGTGTATGTGTGTGTATAAGTATAATATTGGCCTAATATAATATAAAACTTCTTCTTTTTTAGTATTTTAGATCACTTTGCATTGGCAAGTTATATTACAGCCTATGTTATTAGAGTATAATTTCTCTTTGAATAGGCTATAAAGCAACATTATTATTATTATTATTATTATTATTATTATTATTATTATTATTATTATTAATAGCAGCAGCCTATTCAATTGGGGAAAAATTAACTTCAGATACAGTGAACTAGCTAACTAATAACCGACAATGGCTGTTTGATGGAGCTTGGAGGGGTTTTAATTTTTTTAATTTTATTATTGTTTTTTAGAGTTTAAAGTTTCTTAAAGTTGGCTGGTTAAGCATTAAGACACTACTCAAGGCTTTAGAAATATTTCTGTTTTTGGAGTATTTTATGTAGCCTTTGTTGAGCTATTGTGCTTGATATAAGTAGCTTGTTTTTGAATATATTTATCCATAGCCTAGATGTATACATTTTAAAAATACTCCACGTTGGAATATTAACTCTAATGTATTATCTTTATAGTTTTGCGTTTTATGTGAGTGATCGATTTGATTGATTTTTTTTTTTGAGTCGTCTTGCTTCGTTAAGTGATTTTATTTCTGGGGTTTTGAGATGTGCTTTGGAGTTATTGTTCTTTGTTTGCGCGCCAGTTTTATTCGCACATGTTGCGTGTTCGAATTTCCGTCTCGCGTTTCCCCCCTTCCTCCTCCTCCTCCTCGTTTATCATGTACCTTCCGGGCTTCCGTAGTAACACGGGGGAGGAGGGGGTTGGGGAGGGGGGATCGCAGATGTACTTAAAACACCTCCAGTTAAAGCCGCGCGCGGAGGTATTTCACATTTCTGTTGTTGTTGTTTGTGTGTAAATTGTGGTGTTCTTCGTTAATTATACAAATTCTTCCTTTGGTATAAATTTCCCCGCTGGGAATTGATCTCAGGAGTTGAATTCCATGGTTTAGGGATTTTTCTCAGCATTTTATTTTGTATTGTAAACAAACACAAGCCCGGCTATTAGCTTAGCAACCGACTCATGCTAGCTCACTCAGCTCACCTTCCTGTATTTTATTTTCTTAAACATTTATTTATTGCGTGTTTTTTGTCATTTAAAAACGTCCAGGTCTGTCTATATTAGTCAGGATTATAAATGTACAACATGCTGCCTTTTTGAGAGCACCGAATTTATACGTTCATTTAAAAAAATTCTTTTTAATAAAATAAAAAAATACGAGTTTAACGTTTAATATATCTCGTATATAATGTGTGGAGATTTAGAAGAAGGTCAAACTGGTGTGAAGAGCTAAATATTTTTTTTTTTATGAAAGTCATATTTTTTTTTTTTTTGAAGATTAAACCTCTTGATGCATGCATTACTTATACATGTATCCAGATTCTTTAGTTATGGTCTTTTTTTCTTTTCTTTTCTTTTTAAAAAAAAAAAAAAAATTTATGACGAAGAAAAAAATTGAATCAAATATTGAAAAGTAAATGAATGAGGCTGAAATACTATGCCTGGAAATAATAATAATAATAATAATAATAATAAATAATAATAATAATAATAATAATTATTATTATTATTATAAATGTCCAAAACATGCAGGTCTAAAATGAGATTTATTTATTTATTTATTTATTTATTTATTTAAAATAGTATTTTTATATAATGTGTGTGTGTGTGTGTGTGTGTATAATATAAAATGTATGCAGTTTAGGACTGATGTATGATGTAAAGAGGTTAAAAATCAAAAAAAAAAAATTTAAGATGTTCTCATTTTTAAAAAATTTTTTTTTTACGTTTTCTTTCACTTTATTTTTTTTTTAAAATAAAACGTTTAAATTTAATGTAGATGGTTGCTAAAACGATAAATAGTCTAGAGAGCTATGGCAGTTTATTTACGTTGATGATGATCTTCCGTTTTATATTTAACTTTTATATCGAAGCAAGCCGTAAACGATCGGCTCGACGTGAACGTTAAGAGGTTTTATCCGTTGCGCCGCTGCTGCTGCGAGGTGATTTTCGAGGATCGCGTAAATGAGGTGGTGTGCAGGTGTTCTTATTAAAGTGGACGGTAAGTGTAATGGGTAGGCAGTGGATGGTCGGTTCTCGAAGTCGATGTGTCGCAAGCAGGAATAACGGCCACGCGTAACGAGTTTGACGAGGGCCGAGTTGAGATGGCTGTACGACTGGGTCCGGGCGTCTCCGAAACGGCGGGTCTCGTGGGGCGTTCGGAGTTTGCGGTGGTTAGTGTATACTGATCTGCACCGCACTGTGATTTTGATTTGATTCACGTTGACCCTGATCCGTTTCTCACTGTATTTTCTTCACACCAGCAAGAGACAATGAGCGAGACTGCCAAGGACAAGGGCGCCGTCTCTACTAAAGAGAAGGGCGGAGCGGAGAAGAGAGGCAGAGGCAGACCTCGAAAGAACCCACAGGTATGGAGAAGGACATCCGGAGTTCCTGTATGCTGAGAATTTAATCACTTGGTTGTTCAGATCTGCGCGATCACTTAATCTAACGATGACAGCGTTAATCCATCGTTTAACGACAATTTAAAGAATCCCCCAGTCTCATGTAAATGATGTTAACGAGAAGGTGAATGGGAGCATGTCGTATGCATGCGGTACACAGATTAAAGGAACAGGTGCACAGGTTCCTGATCTGCGCCAATATAATCCTGAATGCAATTTCAGGAGACGTTCTTGAGTCATTTCTGGTGATTTATACAATCTACGCCAAACTCTGCCTAACAATTCTTTTCCAGATATCATAACGGCATTACTTTTAATCTCTATAATCTATACTATAGACCAGATTTTATTTTGAAACCATTTATTGTTTATCCAAAACAAAATGTTTGGGGAAACAAAGATGTATTTATTTTCCCTTTAGTCCAATGCTGTGTCTGCCCCCAGTGTGTCTGCCCCCAGTGTGTCTGCCCCCCATGATGGGCTTCACTGTGTAACTGATCACGGGATCGTGTTGGATGTGCCCGAGTTCATAAATTTCCTCACTGCGTCTTGATTCTAATTATTTTTATTTATTTTAAAATGGCGGTTGTATGACTCTTCTGATGTTTGCTTTTGGGGTAAAGTGATGTGATACAGATTTCAGATATTGGTGACCTTTTATGTTTTTTATTTATTTATTTATTTTTTACTCTTTAAAAAAAAAAAACAAATTTTATTATAATAGTTATTGGGTTTTTTGTGCTCATTTTGTACTTGATCTTTAAAATTGTAAAATGTAAAAAATAAAATAATAAAAATTCTCCTATATATATCACAATGCATATTGTGTATCATCGAAATTAGTTTTTGTTTTGTTTTTTTGTTTTTTTTGGTTGTATTGCTGATCCCTAGTTGGACTAATTGTTCAGGATTTTTATTTTCATGTCTCTTCTGTTTTGGTTTTTCACTTTTTTTTCGAACCCTGCTGCGTCTCCATCACACTTCAGCCTGACTGCATCCTGTAACACGTACCAGGAGCCACGAGTAACCCGCTTTCTCCAGATCGGCCCCTCGGGGGTGGGTGGGTGGGTGGGTGGGTTGGTTCCCGGGCGACTCTGAGCGCACTGATTGGCTCGTTGAGTCGTCCATCTCGGGCGCTAACACCAGCCTCGGATTAGCGCGCTAACGATTAGTACTATAATCCGAGCCTGTAGATGACAAACTCTCCTGTCGCCAGGATTGCTCTGTGTGTCTGAGGTTAAACTCTAAGCGGTATCGTGTGTGTGTGTGTGTGTGTGTGTGTGTGTGTGTGTGTGTGTGTGTGTGTGTGTGTGTGAAGGTTGGAAGAAGGTAGAAGAACTCGAGTGTCCTGCACAGAACACTGACATAAACCCCACTGAACACCTTTGGGATGAACTGGAGCCTCCTCACCTCAACATCAGCGTCTGATCTCAACCTCACTAACGCTCTTGTAACTGAATGAACACACATACATATAGCCACGCCCCCAAAATCTAGTGGAAAACCTTCCCAGAAGAGTGGCAGTTCAACAAGCACACGAGTGTGATGGTCAGGTGTCTACAAACTTTCGGCTGTAGTAGAGTGCGCGTGTGTGTGTGTGTGTGTGTGTGTGTGTGTGTGTATAAATAAAAGCAATGTCATTTTCTTTAGTTTGCTCCTAAATCCTGTTTTGTTCCGTCTCCGAGGTCCCGTCCACACGTGCACTCATGCACACGATATGTTCTCCGAAACATGTACTCCATTACAAGGAAGAAGAAAATATTTCCTGTGTTCTATCGATGATGTGAGCACTGATTTGTTTAGAGTAACCAAATCACTGTGTGCCCCCCCCCCCCCGCCCCGCCACATACACAAATGCGCCCGGATCTACCAGAAAGGCACGCCTCACTGCTTTATTTACATTTGGCGTGCTTTAAAGTGGCAGGTGGGTGTGACCATGAAGCCACGATAAAACCGCGGCTGAGTAAAACTCTGAACTGCTCCGCTGTGTGTTTTTGAGTTGGCTTCCGTCTCGCCTGTAAAACCGACTCGTATTCAAACCAATCGTTCCTCGATACGAGAGCCATCACGATATAGAATATACGTACAGTCCCCTCCGAAAGTATTGGAACGGCAAGGCCGTCGTCATTGTTTTCGCTATACGTTGAAGACCTTTTGGGTTTGAGATCAAAAGACGAGTACGAGGCGATGGAACGGAATTCCAGCTTTCAAGTCCTCGTTTACGTCTAGACGTGTTAAACGGCTCGACTTGAAACGGTGGATTGTGATGCCTTCGGTACTGCCCTGTACAAGTTGGTTGGTGATGTCACTGACCGTTTTGGGGTTTTTCTTCACAGCTCTCGTAATGTTTTGTCATCAACTGTTTTCCTTGGCCGACCCGTTCCGTGTCTGGTTGTTTAGTTCAATAGTGGTTTCTTTCTTTTTCAGGACATTCCAAATTGTCGTGACGGTCCTGATTAGATTTTTTCCCTCTTTTCTTCAAAGTGGCTTGCGTTCTCCATCACACGGCTCTCTGGTCTTCGTGTTGGTTTATCCTTTTTGTTTCCTTTCTTTCTTTCTTTTTCTTTTGCAGTCTTCACAGGTGAAACCCAGAGCTCAAACCAAGCGTAGACATTCAGAGCTATTAATTCTTTAAACAACCTATTTAACGGGACGCACCCGGGCAGCAAGAAACATCCGTCAGTCACGCGTTCCAATATTTTTGATCACTCGAAAAAAACGGGTGGACGTTTAAACCGACACGCAGGTCAGCTTTTAGTGTGAAGGAACTGGTTTGTCTTAAACGCACCATTTAAAGCCGATGTTTAACGATATGTACTGAATGTTGAATTTACAAATCTGATTGGAATAAAAGGTGTGTGTGTGTGTGTGTGTGTGTGAAGAGAACGGGTCACGGCTCACAACTCGCAACACCGAGAGGGGGAAGAAGAGGAAACCTCGTTATGACTAATCGTTTAAGGAGCTGTTACGTTACCTTTAGTCGTATTATGGTAGTCAAGTTAAAAGTCATAGTTGACGCGTTTACTAAAGAATTATGTTTGCAGTGCAAATCAGCTGGCATTCGTAAACAACCGCTAGGGGGAAAACGTTACTGTGCTCCTGTTTAATATAAATACGTGTTAATAATTCTGACGCGAGATCTGCTAGACCTGTAGGTCTCACTCGGGTGCTATGGCACTGTTTATTTGTGACTATCTTCATCATCATAAATACCCCGCTTATCTGTAATCCCCAAAGATTTAAAAACATCATCTGTCAGATCGCTTAATTATACAAACGACTCAGGATCTCTTGAATAACTGTTATGACCGTGTGATTAGTCACTGCACTCGTATAGCTAGCTGTTCCTGTTTCCGTGTCCACACGTACCGTTTTGTGGGGTTGCGAGCATGTCCGTGCATGTTCATATGCGCTGTAGGTATGTGACTAAGTAGAGGACTGAACCCTTTCTCACACTCCAGACACTGTAGAATCAGAAATAAACACATTTTATTTCCGTGACTCGGAAACCTCCGAGTCTTGGAACAATCGGTAATATTGGATCATTTTGTTCGGACAGACCTCTGATCGCGTGCAGCTAATAACGGATTTTGTTGCGTAATGCTCACGCTAGCAAGCGGTTCCCAAACTAGCGGTCGCAGATGGCGTGATGAAAACAAAACGAGCATGTTATTTATTTTACAAATTAATGAGAGGTTACGCTCTAACCACAAAGCCAGGTTTAACCGAAGAGCGTTCGCTATCCTGACACGCTGTACACGTAGGATAGGATCACCGACAAAAATGGCCCCAGTTCTCCGTCCGTGTACCACTGCTAGTTCCTCAACAGCCTCGAGCGACGCGATAGCACAGGAGTTTAGAAAACGAGCACAAGGTGACGTTTATTAAGTATGATCTCATGAGTGTTGGCGTAAATAAGCGCGAGAAAGCAGAACCAAATCTGTGAAGATTGCAGAAGCGATGTCGTTTACGATCTCCCACGCCTTCGAGCTGCGAAGTTCGTCTTCTGTTAGAAACAAGCTAGCTGGGAGCGAGGAGCGTGGTGTGATGTATGTTTGCCTCGACAGTTTCGAGGAGGCAGCGTTCTAGATTTAACGAGCGAATACGTCTGTATGTTGAATATATCTGGAGTATGAACTAACGCCTGCCGCCGTGTTTTACTGCTCATGCTCGGAGCGGCCATTTTGATTCGACGTCGCTCGCTGAACTCGGGGATGAGGAGACCGTCTTGGTTTCCCAAGCAGGAATTCTGGCACTATTTGTTCAAAACATTTGAACACCTGGTTTAAAGCTTCTCCAGTTCCTTCTGGAACCCCTGGTTTAAAGCTTCTCCACGCAGATCACAATAACTATGGCTAGGAAAATTTATTTATTTATTTATTTATTTATTTAAATTAAAGCTCTTAAGTGTATGATCCTTCTAGAAATGTCGACGGATAATCACATTCCCAGTTCTGGTGAGGGAGATCTCCTCAAATTGCAAGTGTTTTGATTGGAAAAAGAAATCGTATCGTAGTGGATTGCCCGTTGACTGAACTACCTTGCCTGCGTTGCTTCATGGATACGCATTCATGTTTCAGTTTATAAATTCTCACGAATGCTTAAGTACAGAGCGAAAAAGCTGGGAAATTGGGAGACGTAGGGGTGGGCGATGTGATGAAAATATCGTATCGTGACCCTTATACTGTATATCGTGCATCAGAAATGTGTTCATCATGAAATAATGGTTTGCCAATCAGCTGCTAGCAAAAAAATCAGTCCGTACAGGACTTCATGGCTTTTGTGGGGGGGTTTTTTTTGTTGGTTTTTTTTTTAAAAAAAAAATTATTTTTTTTTAAAATTATTTTTTGCTGGTTGTTGCAGCCAAAAACGCTTGATTTTGCTGTGACCTTTTTCTAAATGAGTTTTTTTTTTTTTTTGCGTGCGGAAATTGAATTGGCGAAATCGCGATCGTAGAAAATAGTTTTCGCGGTGATGTCTGTCGGTAAATGAGATTTCCTGTACTCACGTTTGACGCACGTGAACTCTTCGGAATATTGCGGCGTTTCCTTGGTTTTTTTTTTTTTTTTTTTTTTTTTTTTTTTTTTTTTTTTTTTTTTTTTTTGCAGTCTTTAATTTCTGCGATCGCAAAATCAAGAAATCCTGGAGGGACTGATGAATGAATAAATATATTAGTTTCTTCGCAAACTGCAAGCAAAAGTGTAGCATGTTGAAGGAAGCCTTTGAAAGATCAGCTTTACTTGGATTTAACGTGTACAAAAACAAATTAATACTGGAAAAAAAGAAGGAAAAATCGGAAGATGCGTATATATTTATTTAAAAAAAAAAAAAGTTAGTTTCAGACAGTAGAAAATTTGAGCAAATTTTGCGTACTTTGTTGACGGTATTTCCCCAGAACGCCTCTTCCCCTCGTCTCGGCCCCGTTGACCTTGCCCGAATCAGGTCTCCGCTTTCCTCCGACGTGCCTGATGCACTTGGAGGAATTTGGCAGCCGAGAGCTCTGTGCCACCTGTTGGTCTTAAAGTAGCAGCCGGTGTCAGTTGCGCTGACCTTGAACACTGCTTTCTTTGTGTTGTAACAAAGTCTTCCTGTTAAAAGATTACGTACAGCAAAACACACGCAATCGATTCTTCAAACCTGGACGCGAAGACGTGTTTGCATGCTTATCGCTCCGTTTAAACGGTGTAGACGGTTCCTGCTGTCTACAGAGCGAACGCTAAAACAAGTACCTTGTGCAGTTTAACCCACTTTCAATTACATCGGCTGTAAATGCTACATTCGATACCTTGAGACTGCACCGACCCGATAGCCAGTATAATAAAATTGTGGATCGGATATCGGAAAAAACATCCCATATCTGATTCTGTAACATAACTGTCACCTTCGAAACTATTGGAACGGCAAGGTTAAATTCATATCTCATTATTATTGTTATTATTATTATTATTATTATTATTATTATTATTGCTGTAGACTGGAGACACTTTGGTTTGAGATCAAAAGATGAATACAAGGAGAAAGTTTAGTTTTTATTCCGTGGTATTTATACGTAGGTGTGTACGATGACTGCCAGGTGTTTCTTGTTACCCAGGTGTATCCCGCTAGATTGACTGTTTAGACAATAAACATCTACTCTTGAATTTAGGCTTCAGTTTCACCTGTGAAGACTACGTTTGGTGTTAAAAAGGATAAACCAACATGATGATCAGAGAGCTGTCTACGGGAGAAAAGCAGGCTAGTTTGAAGCTATGAAAAGAGGGGAAGATAAATCTGAGGCATTTAAAAAATAATAATAATAAATTTGTTTTTTTAAAAACGTTACGCTTACTAGTGTAAGGGGTTTCATCGGCTAGATCTCGCGATCAGGAAATGGAATAGTGGTAGCGGACCATCTCTAAGTATGCATATTGTGTGGTGGTTTTTTCCTAGATGCAGGAAATATCCCAATGTTCAGGTTTTCCGCGGTAGTTTATGTATAAAGCTATACAACGATATATTTTGATCATCTTTCACACGATCTTCTTGTCTACGCAAATCGAACGCCGCAAAGATTTTTAATTTAGCTTCTAGTTACTATAGTAACGATGTATCGTGTATATCGATATCGCAATGAATTACATCACAATAGATCAGCCAGCCTTAGTTTACTAAGAAGATGGGGGGAAATTTTTTTTTTTTAGTTACAGGTGAGCGATATGACCGAGATATCTGATGTTTCTGATAAACAGTTTCGAGCACGATACGTAAGCTTGCTACGAAACTGCCAGAGAAGCAGTCGTTCTGTGTTTGGAGTTTGATGAATTTTATTCAATGATGGGCAACAGGGACCCTAAGAAGGAAGACGTAAGGCTTTCGGTTTAAGAATTTATTTTAAGGTTACGTACATTTCCATTCTTAATGATATAATAATAATAATAATAATAATAATAATAATAATGCGATTGAGAGAAATTGACACGATGCATTTGATATGGGGGGGGGGCAAGATATTAAGATAAAATTGATATCGTGATAAATTGTGTATTTTTCTAAGATATTATGGTATATTTAAGGGTTTTAGTAAATTTTTAAAAAAGGAAAAAGACAAACCAACTGAAAGCAGCTTTGCTTTTTTAAAAAAAAAAAACAACTTTTTTTAATAGTTGTAATTTTTTTATTAAAATGCAAAACTGTTCATGATAAATTGGTTAATATGCTTCTGTATTGCTGGCAGTGATGTGTATCGATGCCTTCAAGAAGCGCAATACGATTTTTTTAAAATTAATTTATTTATTTCAACAAATTTTCGACACCCCTACTAGCACGTTAGACACTAAGTTGCGGTAAACTAAAACTTGGACCATAAAGACACCCAAATTTCTCAGCAGCTTGTGCCGGTATTCTGGTTTCTAGAATTTAGTATCTAACGCCAACGCTGGGACACGCCGTGCGTTCATCTTAAAACGAACCCTAAGACAGACGAGAGGTTAATTTGAGAAATCGAAGACAGGAAACCGACTTCGACCAACACAAAGAGAGCTGAAGCATGATGGTAGGAGTTTCGCAGATTACTCATGCCACACGTCTTCCTGTTTACTCTGCAACGCTTCTCTATGGTAACTCGAAACAAAATAAGAGGCAGAAAAACACCGCCTCGAAGGAGCGTGAATGTTGTTTAGGGTTTTTTTTTTTTTTTTTTTACACTGACAAGGTGATAACATAATAAACATTAAAGTGCGTCAGTATCTGACGGGGTTAACCGCGTGTTTTCACTCTGTTTCATGACGACGCTTTGATCGTAAACAGAAGCTCAAACCGCAGGTCTTGTCTGACACGATTTTAAAGTGCTCATATTCTACGAGAGCTGTGTGTGAGGCAGGATTGGACGTGGACGTCACGGGCGGCGATTGAGTAAGGGCCGTATGATTCCTGAAGGAATCTTTACAATATATCGCAATCCGTATCGTGTAGGAGTTTTACAGAACGTAAAAAAAACGACACAGTAGTTGCATTTTTAATTAGGGAAAAAACCTGTTTGATGCTTTCATACTTTTATAATGTCTACAAAAAGAAATGTTACTTTTTTTTTTTTTTTTTTGTATTTTAGAAAAGTTTGGTTAAACTTCGTAAATAATTAACACTGAAAAAATTAATCTTGGAAAATACATTTGAAGTACGTTTGGTGCAAGTTGGTGGGAATAAAGATCTCTCCCTCTCCACAGCTGCAATCAAAATGATTCCACCCCCGGTGCAAATCAGGTTTATGGTCAAAAGGTACAGACTTTCAGATGTTTGCGATGAACAAATCGAACAAATCAAACAAAAGCGATCGAAATAGTTCGACACGACGAATGCTTCAAGTGGTTTCCCCCAAATTCAACTGAAAATACAACTTCTCCAGTTTCAAAATGATTCACCCCCCTGAAGAGAATCCCTCACAACAGCACAAATATGTAAAACAGGTGTTGTCTCGAGCACACCTGATACTAAACTAATCAAGGGCTTCATTAGTTGCAGCAGATGTGCTTGAGCTGGAACACGTGGAATACCGGAACTGGCTGGGGTAGAAAATTATGAAATACCCGGACGGGGCAGAGAAAAAGGAAGCTATCGACGGCTCCAAGCAGATTTGTGAGAAGGCAGGTTGTGAAAAACCCTCGAGTGACTGTAAAAGACCTGCAGCGAGACTCGGTGTAACAGGCACTGAGGTTTCGGTGAGCACAGTAAGGCGTGTACTAAACGCAGAAGGTTTCCATGCCAGAAGTCCAAGACGTTCACCGCTACTGACCCAAAAGCACAAGAAAAGGTGCTCAGAATCATATAAATAATCCACAGAAGTTTTGGGATTCTGTTCTGTGGAGCGATGAAACAAAACTGGAACTTTTCGGCACGATGGATCAGTGGTACGTCTGGAGGAAGAAGAATGAAGAAAGAACACTGTCCACAGTCGAGCATGGTGGAGGCTCGGTGATGCTCTGCGGCTGCTTTGCATCCTCCGGCACTGGAAACCTGCAGCGTGTGGAAGGAGAGACGGATTCAGTGAAGTATCAGTAAATCCTAGGAGAAAACATCATGCCGTCTGTGAGGAAGCTGAAACTTGGGCGTCATCGGACCTTCCAACAGGACGACGATCCCAAGCGTACCTCAAATTCTACGAAGGCATGTTTACAGAAGTTCTGGAAGATTCTACAGGGCCATCACAGTCACCTGACTTGAACCTCATAGAAAATCTCTGGTGGGATGTGAAGAAGGCGGTTGCAGCACGCAAACCCATGAATATTACTGAACTGGAGGCCGTTGCTCATGAGGAACGGGAGAAGATTCCTCAGGAACGCTGCAGAAGATCTGCATCTCGTGCATTCGTCGTGTCGAACTATTTCAGTCGCTTGTGTTTGATTTGTTCATCGCAAACAGCTGAAAGTCTGTACATTTTGACCATAAACCTGATTTTCACTGATCGTTTTGTGATAGTTTTGATTGCCACTGTGTATGTATATGGACCTTGTTCTACTTTATGGTGTTAAATTGATGCGACAGTTTTCTGAGATTTAATGGAAAACATTTCTGAATATCTGAAGTGTTCTTTGGAAGTTATTTGGAAACTTCGGAGCATCTATGTGGTAGATTTGGTTTTATACTAAAACTTGTGTAAAAGTCTTAAATCTCAATCAATTCCCTTTTTTGTTCTTTTTCTTTTTTGTTTTCGTCTGCAGCAGGAGCCCAGTGGTTCCCCGACGCCGAAGAGGCCCCGAGGACGACCAAAGGGAAGCAAAAACAAGTCGAGCTCTTCAGCATCTAAAGGCAAAGTGAGTTGTTTGTTTGTTTGTTTTTTAGCATCGTCACAGAAAAGAATGCTCATCTCTTCACTTTTAGGTTTTTTTCGGGTTTTTATCCCTCACCTCAGAGTTGTTTGTGGCGCTAGTCCGTGTCGCTAGTAACCATGGCTAGTTCTCGATGCAGAACACGCTCCCGTGTTTGACAGATTTCTAGCCGCCAAGTTGTAAACATTAAAACGAAACCAAGATGGTCGGTTCTCCCCACTTCCTTTCTCACCGTGGCTTCCTGTAGCGTTTTGCATGATGCAGGTGCACCCGATAGAGGTGCCGTCTCCATGACAACACTCTCCACCTCTAACAAACACATGCGTATACAAACGCACACGTGCGTTGCATGTACGCATACATTCGGTTTGCTTCTTTCCATCTACTGTTGTCATGACAACCGCTGTCCCCATTCACTTCTCTGCACAATACACATGTACGCCCTCGCTCGGGGGGTGTGTGTGTGTGTGTGTGTGTGTGTGTGTGTGTGTGTGTGCCAGCTGTCTCAGAGCTTCAAACCAGGTGGCCAATGAACTGGAGTGGCCTGTGTGCAGTTCATGTCCGTTTCCAACATAATGGCCAACGAACCCACTGCCCTCTGGCCGAGTACACACACACACACACACACACACACACACGGACGAACACCCTCTAGTGGTTAGATTTGTTTTTCTTCAGAAGCACTTCAGAGAAGCTTTATTCACATGATTAATGCAGTATTATGACGGTAACAATATAACTTGCAGGGTTTTTTTTTTCGTGGTTCATGTTTTAATTAGATTTTTCTTTTCGTTCCGCTGAAGATTTCGAAGCAGTAATTTCGCTCGCGTGTCGTGGAAGCTTCTAGCCTCCAGTTTAGCATGGTGTGAATTGCATGTTTGACTCCTCACACCCTCACCCACACGAGTCAGCATTCGGCGCGGCGATAGTTTAATAAAAATGTCAGAATTATATCCTCCGAATCATTTCTAACGTACGATTCCGGCCTCGTGATTCGGAGACCGCTGCGGCGTCGTGACTCCAAGCTACGTAGGAACGGGAGGAATCTCCTGCCTGTGACGGACGAGCGTGATTGAGCTTCAGCACGGTGGCGGTCTGTGACGTCGTCCTGTCTGTGCTTATAGATACTAGTGTGGCGTACCGCGTCGGAAACTACATCACCAACTCTAAACTGCTGGTTATCGGCTTCCGTTACCGGTTAGCCGCGTTAGCGTCGTACTTCAGACCCGTTTGTTTCAGAGTGTTTTGGTTGTTCTTGTCTCTGATCTCAGTGCAGTGACGTGTTTAACTGCAGCTCCTTACAGGAACCTTTTGTGCTGATTTTTTTTTTTATAGTTTGATTGCATGATTAGAAGAACAGATTATTGCAGCATGTACACAAACGGCACTGTAGTGGTGGTTTCTATATCCTGACCTTGTATGTTCAACAGTGATGGTCACTTCCTGTTTCAAGGATGCAGAAGATCCAATGCAATTGAGTTCACTGTAAAGCATAGTGTGTTTTTTAAATCCACTAACCCGTCTTTTTCTCTCTCTCCCTCTCTCTATCTGTCTCTCCCTCTCTCTGTCTGTGTGTCTCCCCCTCTCTCTCTGTCTGTGTGTCTCCCCCTCTCTCTCTGTCTGTGTGTCTCCCCCTCTCTGACTGTGTCTCTCTCTCACTCTCTCTCTGACTGTCTGTTTGTGTGTGTATCTCTCTCTGACTGTGTCTCTCTCTCGCTCTCTCTCTCTGACTGTCTCTGTCTGTGTGTATCTCTCTCTGACTGTGTCTCGCTCTCTGACTGTGTCTCTCTCTGACTGTCTGTGTGTCTCTCTCGCGCTCTCTCTCTCTGTCTCTCTCTCTGTGTGTGTCTCTCTCTGACTGTGTGTGTCTCTCTCTCTCTCTCTGTCTGTCTCTGTCCGTGTGTATCTCTCTCTCTCTGTGTGTGTGTTTCTCTTATCTGTCTCGCTCTCAGAAAGCAGCTGCTGCGACGGCGTCTGCAGGGGGAAAACGCAGAGGAAGACCCAAGAAAGCAGTAAGTCATCCCTCTGTTCCTCACAAAACACCCTGCCTGCTAATCACGTAGCCGCTAATCGCTTCGCCCGTCTCTCACGCCCAGTTCACACAGAGTTCACACACTTTATGGAAGGGTATAGGTGTGTGGTTTTAGCACTTTACAAGGGTCAAAGGTCTCCATAGTGATCAAAGTACTTGATATTTACAGCCTCAATTCATGAAAGGTCGGGTCGCTGTGTGAAATGTTGATGATAAAAACGGAATGAAATGACTTGCAAATCTCGTAAACCCGTACGTTATTCACAATAGAACATGGAAAAGATATTAAATATCCAAACTGAGGAAATGTACCGTTTTAAAGGAAGGAAGGAAAGAAAAAAAAAAGGTCACTTTGAATTGAATTGAAAATTGAATTTGCTTGTATTTTCTCATTTGTAAGTCGCTTTGGATAAAAGCGTCCGCTAAATAAAGAAATAAATGTAAATAATATCAAAAGATTCCAAGAGTCTGGAGAAATCTCTGTGCCTAAGGGACGAGGGTGAAAATCAGTACTGCATGCCCGTGATCTTCGGGTCCTCAGGAGCCACTGTGTTAAAAACAGGCGGGATTCTGTAATGGAAATCACTGCATGGGCTCAGAAACACCACCAGAACTCATCGTCTGTGAACATGCACAAACGCTGGTTAAAGCTCCATCATGCACAGAAGAAGCCGTACGTGAACATGATCCAGAAACGCCACCAGTCTTCTCTCAGCCAAAGCTCATTTAAAATGGACCGAGGCGACGTGGAAAACTGTCCTGTGGTCAGACGAATCGAAATGTGAAGTTCTTTTTGGAAACCATGGACGCCGTGTCCTCTAAACTAAAGAGGACTAAAGAGGAGAGGGACCGTCTTTTTATCAGCGCTCAGTTCAAAAACCTGCATCTCTGGTATGGAGGTGCATTAGTGCCTATGGAATGGGCAGCTTGCACATCTGGAAAGGCACCATCAATGCTGAAAGGTGTATATACAGCTTTTAGAGCATCATCCGCTTCCATCCAGATTCCATCCCATCTTTACTTCTGAGAGACTCCGCCTCTCTAAGATACTCTCTTTATACCCAATCATCTTACTGACCTGTTCCCACTGAACATAATTAGTTGCGAAATCTTCCTCCAGCTGTTTCTTTTTACTAACATTTACTTTTCCAGCCTTTTCTTGCCTCCGTCCCAACTTTTTTGAGACGTGTTGCAGCCATCAAATTCAAAATGACGTTTTTTTTTTCTTCCTTAAAATGGTACGTTCTCCTCAGTTTAAACATTTGATATGTTTTCTATGTTCTATTGTGAAGAACATCTGGCTTTATGAGATTTGCAAATCATCGCGTTGTGTTTTTAGTCACATTTCGCACAGCGTCCCAACGTTTTTGGAAACGGGGTTGTAATTATGAACTTGTTAGGACACGCAGAGCAATGCTAGTGTTCTCCACGTACTCCTTTGGAGAAATACAAGGGGGGGTGTGTGTGTGTGTGTGTGTGTGTGTGTGTGTGTGTGTGTGTCCTGCATGACTTTCCTTCCCGTTCAATAAAAATGAAAGAGAAACCTACATCCTCAGTTTCACCTTCTCCTGGGGGTTTATTCCTGACTTTATAGAACAAGGCTGATCACATGACCTCGGTACGACGATCTGATTGGTCGGAGGCTGAAGGCGCCTGTGCGTGTCCTGAGTAAAGTAAAGAATAAAACACTTGGCCGTGCGCTGTATTGGGCAGTGAATCAACGGCACGTTGATGTGACGCAGCCTGACATTTCCGTTCCTCTTGTACTACAGAAGGACGCGTCATACTTCTTATCCATTTGTAGTTGTATTTAATGCCGTAGAGCGTCTGAAACAAGTTCTCACGTACGTCATAGCCGCTCTAAACAGGCTTTCCGTCTGTCCGTCTCTCTCTCTCTCTCTCTCTCTCGATGTTAGTAAGACAGGAAAACACGCCAACTCGGTGGTGGGCGGGGTCGGGGGGACTTGTAGCTTTACCTCCGACACTGGAGACTCCTTCCATAAATCTTTTAAATACACGTCTCTTTACAGAAAACCCTCAACAAAACGAGTTCTACTTATTATATTTATTCCCCCAGATAATACTAAAGTTTTAGTTTTTCGCTAGGATCTCCACCATTATAATGGATGTCGACGATCCTCCAGAGGTTCTGCACACATCTGGCACAAAGCATCATGGGACACGCGTGTGTTATGGATTAACGTGTAGCGTATCGTGACGTTATGCAGTAGACGTTGTGTACGGCTCGGATACGCGGAACGATCACCCATTTAGGTGAATTTGAAACGTTATGTAGGTACAGCAGTGGAAATAACCCACAGGTAATAAAACCGAACGTGTGTGTGTGTGCGTGTGCGAGAAAGAGATCGTTGGCACAGGTGTGGAGTGGAAACATTTGCATTTAGCTTCTTATCAGAAAAGGGGATTTCATGCGGCGGCTTTGTTTTTACTCTGCTTTGTTTATCTGTTACTTTTGCCCGGTTTCTTTCTCTCTATCCTTTATTCTCTCTCTCTCTCTCACTCACACACTCGCACACTCACACACACGGTTTGTGCTGACCATCTGAACCCAGAGTTCTTGTCCCGTGAGTGATTACACACACACACACACACACACACACACACACACACACACACACACACACACACACACTCATTTCTTTAGTCACCGCCATTCCTAAAGGCCCGTTTTATCTGCGAGTACACCACAAGCTCCGCCCCCTTCCTCCCTCTCTCTCTTTCTCTTAACAGCACACTCTTTTGTCACTCTTCTTTCTTTTTTTTTTTTTTTCTTCCCCCCGCTCCACACATTCCTCTGACATGAGGCACGGCCCTGGCACAGCGGTTTGGGTCTGTTCCACGGCGAATCATTTAAACGTGCCTCCAGAAAGTCCACGCGCCTGAGTCACGCGCAGATATTTAGCGCGTGAGTCCGAGTCCAACACTCATCTGATCTCAAGCCGCAAGTTTGATCAACATTTCCTTCCGAACCGTTGATTCATAAAAGGCCGTTGCGCAATGACTCGTCTCCCGGGTTCAGATTCGCTTCACGTGTCGTAACTGAAAGGAAACCCAGTGGCGGCTTTAAAGGATCTCTTTATTTTAGGAGGTTTTTTTTTTTTCTTTCTTTCTTTTCTCTCCTCCTTCTCCATACAGGTCTCTTCGCTCGGCGTTGAAGATTTGCATGCGTCCGTTTTTGCCTGAACTTTTCCAGAGAACAGGGCGGTTGTCGTTTTATTTTATGAATGAAAGATAAACAAAAGGCAAACGGTAGAGCTTCAGCGCGACCGCGTGCTCACCTGCTCTTTTACGATATCGTCTTATTTTCATAATCCTTCTGTTTGTTTTTGTTTTTTTTTTAGGCTCCGCTTAGATCCGGGTTTTCCCAGGAATCACTGCAGCTGTAACGTCAATTCCACAAACTGTTCATTCGTGATCTTTACGCTTGAAGAACAAATCTGATTTGTTTTTACATTATTTACATACTGACTTTGAATCCAGACCTCGTTAACTCCCCCCCCCCCCCCCCCCCAAAAAAAATAAATAAATCAAATGACACTTCGAGCATCTATAAAATAATGTCTATAAAATATATAATTTTTGTTGCTAAACATCCACCACTTCAGTTCATGGCATTATTTTATTCACTATAAACTACAGATATATAAACTTTGGAATAAAAATCGGACCAGTGTGCCTTTTAAGTGGGCTTTAAAAGTCCTACTTTGAGCATCGTGCGTCTTCGTGAAATTAAATCGCGCTCGAGATCACCGGACCAGACGTGATGCGTTTTCTCTGGACTTGTGACGTGAGAAGAGCGCTCTGCTGTGGCTTTACGTAAACGTGAGCTTTTCACTGCATCGCCTTGTACTTTTCAGTGAGAGGTACGCTCTAGATTGGTCTCCGCTCAGCTTTTTCATTCCTCCACAGGATGGCGCTGTTCAGTCTGGTGGTTGATTTTTTTTTTTTTTTTTTTTTTTTTTTTTTTTTGTCTTTGTCTTTTTTTTAAATTATTATTATTATTATTATTATTATTATTTTTTAAATTTCTCCGATCGCACTTTTTTGTTTTTGTTCTTCTCTAAACACGGATACACCGGCTTACACCTGAACACGATTCCAGTGGTCACTCGTGATCCGATTTCACGCTGGAGGAAAGGTGGCACGCGTTTATTAAGTAGCCGTGAAGTAGGCAGAAATGTCCCGTGAATCCTCTCTGGTGTGCACGTTTCAAACATTTCCAATTACATGGTCCGTCCTTCGTCGCTCCAGCGTTCACGCCGCGAGCGTCGTCATGTGCGCGATTTCTGAGACGCCTTCGACCCCCGTTCACACCTCGTCCTAGGCGCCGTCCCCTTACGGTCCCGTCACTCGGGACGCACGTCCGCACTTATGTGTCTTCCGTATACGAGATCACATCCAGATCACCGGAGAACATTACTTACCTTCATTTAACGTCAGTTTTACCTAAACGTACATTTCCACTGACTTATTAGTTCATCCCCAGGGCCTCTGGTATGTCTAAGAACTTTCAACACGCGTTCCATTTAGTGACCTTTTCCTGCCAGACTTTTCAAAAACTATATTTTTATTTATTTTTTTCAGTCAAGGTTTTTTTTTTTTTGTTTAATTTTGACAATCATACTTAAATATTTTTGACCTGAAGGAATTTATTTTTTTTGTATATTCTCTTTTTATGTATATTCTCTTATTTATTTATTTATTTATTTATTTATTTATTTATTTATTTATTAGGAAATAAATAACATTGTGTGTAATATTTGTATGCCTTTTTATAAAAAGTCTTGTTTTTTTTTTTGTTTTGTTTTTTTTTTTTTAAAACCTCATGGTATTCCTACACATTTTTATGATCCATTTAGTTTTTAATGGCGGTCGTATATTTAGAAAAAGCCAAAATGCATTCAACAGAATTTGCGACTGCAGAAATGAACGCTGACTCTGTAATATTGGTTGGAGCTTGCGATTTTATTTATTTTATTTTTTAAAAAAATTCCCTCAGATTTGGGCCAAGACGTGTCTTCGATTCCCGTGCGTCGAACACGAGTACAGCTAGACGCTCTCGTTTACCGACTAAACGTCACCGCGAAAGACCATTCCGTACGATTTTGCGATCGGAGCTGGGCGACGCGACAAAAATATCCTATCGCGATACTTGAGAACGTTTCTACGATACGTGTGTATCACGATGTATATGATTTAACCGCAAGACGATAGTAAAATAAACACCAAAAAAAAAAAAAAACCTTTTAAATATTTAAAATTGGGTATGTGAACGTGTATTGTTGATCCTGTACTCGAGTTGCTCAACGTCTCTGTTTTCTCGTCCGCGCAGGAGAAGGAAGAGCAGCCATCCAAGTCGTCTGAGGAGGAGGAGGACGAGGAGGAGGAGGAGGAAGAAGAGGAGGAACAGTAGATCAGCAAATCAGCGCTACCTCATAACTCGATCTCGTCACTTCCCGTTTAAACAAACAAAACAGCTGGACTTTTTTTTTTTTTTTTTGCAACCTCGCAAAAAAAAAATACACAAAACCCAAAAACTCTCGCTCATCCTCCATCAGCACAGCCCACTACAGTGCATCTCTCTCTCTCTCTCTCTCTCTCTCACCCACCCACCACTGGAAAACAAACAGACTCTCAAATACTGTATGTGTGTGTGTACATGCGTTGTAGTCTGTGCATATCTGCTCTCCGGTCACGTGTCATTATACTGGACAAAGATTTCCTCTGATGCAGGTTTCAGGTCTTTTTTTTTTTTTTTTTTTTTTTTTCCCTTCTTCTCTCGTCTTGCTTTTAACGCAGACTTTCAGATGTTCACACGTTCTCTGGACAAAGGTGAATCAACCTACTTTTATTGTTTGTGTGTGTTTGTAAAGGGAGGGGTCAGTACTTTACTTTTGGCTTCCAGGTTTTTTTTTTTTTTTTTTTATAAAGCTATACATTGGTGGAGAGGGTCGGTGTAGGGGTGTGTGTGTGTGTGTGTGTGTAGGTGTGTGAGCGTAATAGACAGCAATTCACCGTGACACCTCGTCAATCCGTTTTTATCTCTTCTTAAATCTGCGACTTTTACTCCTGACTCGGTTCGTTTTCAGAAAGATTTTAAATGTTTTGAAGAGGACAAAAAAAACAAAACAGGTGTGGCGTTAGACTGTGCTTCTCGATCACTGTTTAAAAAAAAAAAAAAAATTATGAAAAGATACGTTTGTTTTTTTTTTGTTATCCCGTCGTCTGGAGATCGCAAGATCTTATGAAAACATGCCGTGGAGCTAAACCGTCGTCTAGGAAGTGCAGGTTCTGTGCGATTTTCCATCCCAGAATATTCCCAAAATTCCTTAATTATTGAGACGGTTAGTACGGATGCACAATCCTTTTTTTTTTTTTTCTTACATTAGTTGAAAATTAAAATTAACGGCCAACCAGCTTCGGTTTTGGAAAATGAAATAAAATAAAACGAACCGTGGGAAATGGTTTCTGTGCATGTTTCGTACTCTGGTGTTGCATCTACATTTAAAAAAAACGAATGGCTTTCTCTGGACTTGTGTAGAATACAGACGTGAGACGAGTGGATTGGTTTTATTCCGTTTTTTCTCTTCTCCACAGGATGGCGCTGTTTGCTACTGTTCAGCCTGGTTTATGATTTCAGTTTTTTTTTTCTCTCTCTTTCTCTCTTCTGGTTCTGTTTTTCATGTGGGATTTTTATTTTATTTTATTTTAATTTTTTTTTGTGATGTTGTATTTTATTTTTTACAAAACTCCGAGTCAGGGAACGCCGATCGGTCCAGCGACTGAGTTTCTCAGAACTGTAATGCTGCTACAAACACGGTTTAAAAAACAAAAAAAAAAACAACAAAAAAAAAAAACCACAAACCCAGAATACTGCAAAGTCACACTCGTACCTCACTCTGTATCAGTTTAGGACAGGTTACTGTTTAAAATAAAAACCCACAACCTTCAGCTGCTCCCGGTGCAGCCTCTGTCTGGCAAGAGTGTGAGCAAACTTCTATTTTTATTATTTTTTTTTTTTTGGATTTATCAATGTTTTCCTTTCTTTCTTTCTTTCTTTTTTTTTTTTTTTTTTTTTTTTTTTGCAGTTCGGTTTGTCTTTGAGTTAGGTTTGTTTTGTGTGTGAGACTAACAGAACTTTTTTTCTAGGTTTTTAGAGAACCGTTCATAACGGTGTACACTTCAGTGCAAAGCATTAAATGTTTTCAAGGTGTTTATTTCCTTTCTTCTTTTTTTTTTTTTTTTTTTTTTTCTTTTTCTTCTCTCTTTTTCCTCATACGTGAGACTGTAGACGCGCCATAGAAACGACTGCGTTGGGACAGAGAGAGGAAATGCTGTCGGGTTTTTTTTTTTTTTTTCTTGCAAAATGTTCACCCACTGTGGTATGTGTGTGCAGGGGTGTGTGTGTGTGTGTGTGTGTGTGTGTGTGTGTGTGGACAGACAGAATAGTTCCCCAACATGAAAATAATTCACAACTCAGTCCTAACCCTGCTGATTTGTTCACCAAATTAATAAATAAAACGAATTGGAATTGTGGGAAAAGATCTATTTAGATGTCAGTGTATCATTTTACTGTCCATATCAAATCTTTTTATTTATTTTATTATTATTTTTTTTTTTTAATATATATATGAATCCTCAGATTTGATGAGGATCTGTACAAGTTTCAGTACATCGTATCGTCAGTTCATCACCAACATCCTGCTTTAACCTCAGCGTCCTCCTCGGTTCCATTTCCTCATTTAAACTTTGGTACTTTTGGTTTATAAATACTGACGTTTTTCAGTGTGTGTGTGTGTGTGAGAGAGAGAGAGAAGAGTGAGTGTTGTGCCTGCACACAGTTAACTGGTTTGGGATCAGTCTTTAAAATGTACAAACTTTTTTTTTTTTTTTCTTTTTTTTAATTGTGGCCTGCAAGTATTCGTATTCAGACTGGTAATAAAGGTAATGATTCCTACACTTTCCTCCGCTCTGAAGTCTGTCTTTTAAAGCCGTTCTTTCCACAACCTTCGTGATGGGATGATCTAGAACTTTTTTGGTTCTAAATTTGGTCCATCAAGCTTTTTACACCATTTTCCTTTCCTTTATTCTTTCAGAACCGTTTGTTATACCTGCAGCCATCAGCCAGAACATCGTGACCACTGACGGCTGGGAGCAGACAGGAGCTCTTTTTCGCTGGCAGGAAAAGATGAGTAAGTTGAGGAGTAGTGCAGGGAGTACATGATAGTGTTTTAAGGTCTTCGTGGAGCTGGCACGTAGAGCTGAACAGCATTGTATGGATTTATAGCATTTAAAGTGTTGCACACATCATCTGCGTTACACAAACTGCCTCATCTGGGCAAAGTGAGACACCACACCCCACCACACCCTTCCTGAAATTCGATGTATAATTCGAACACTGGTTAGTACCTACTCAGAGTGCTCCAAGGAAGGAGAACCGGAGACAGGGTCATGGGCGTACAAGGCTCAGTGACGTGTGCGTGAGGAGAGAAGGCCCGAGCGTCTGGTCCGATCCCACAGAAGATCTACTGTAGCACAAATTTCTGATAAAGTTCATGCTGGTTCTGATGGAAAGGAGTCAGAACACAGAGCGTCACAGCTTGCTGTGCCCATGCTGACCCCCGGTACACCACTGAAACTCCTACAGTGGGCGTCAGAACCGGACCATGGAGCAACGGAAGATGGTGGACTGGTCTGATGAATCAGGTTTTCTTTTACATCACGTGGACTTACCTGGAAAAGCGATGACACCCAGGATGCACTATGGGAAGAAGGCGAGCTGGTGGAGGAAGTCTGATGCTTTGGGAAACCTTGGATCCTGGCATTCATGTGGAAGTTACTTTTGAGACGTACCACCTACCTAAACGCTGTTTCAGACCGAGTACACACCTTCCTGGGAACGGTGTTCCCTAACGGCGGTGTCCTCTTTCAGCAGGATGACGCTCCCTGACACACTACACCTGGTCAGGAACGGTTTGAGGAACATTCGACATCGACCTCCAAATTCCCCAGACCTCAATCCGCTCGAGCGTCTGTGGGATGTCCCGGACCAACGAGTCCGAAGAACCCCCGGAGACCCGCCGTTACAGGACTTAAAGGATCTGCTGCTAACGTCTTCGTGCCCGCCTCTTTAATATAATTACACAGAATTGAACTCTTCAGTACATTTTTTTTAAAGCACACGTTTGTTTCCTCACACTGTCTTCAGGTCTGTTTAGAGAAGAAAACCCCGGGCTGAGTTTAGTTCCAGGATTGTCTTCCGTTCCTTTTTAGGCAAATTTCCGTGAAACAGGAGTTAAAGGGGCGGAGCTTACTTCACTAAACCTCACCGGTTTGTCTGTAGAAACCTGTTTCGCCAACAAGAGCTCACTAAAAGCGTGTGTATCGTTTACGGAGGTGTGGC
The DNA here is from genome assembly GCF_023375685.1 of Ictalurus furcatus. Taxonomy (NCBI): domain Eukaryota; kingdom Metazoa; phylum Chordata; class Actinopteri; order Siluriformes; family Ictaluridae; genus Ictalurus; species Ictalurus furcatus. The sequence goes on from NC_071269.1 coordinate 24,959,033, forward strand.
ATGACTGGAAAAGCGGAACGCGTTATGCTACGCTTTTGTTTTTATCCGAGTGAAAAGTCAGAAATGTGGCGGGGGTGTGTTTTGCACACACACACAGACACTTCTAACTTCTGATCAGAGGTCTGTGAGTCCCAGGACTGTCAGAGAAAGTCTCTTAACCCTCATCTGCTCTCTTGTGCGCTTTGGTTTCGGGCACGTGTCCGATACCGTGCTCATTTATTCATACCTTTTTTAAAATAAAAAAAAAACCCCACAACAAGAAAACAACCTTCGCTACCAGCTGGTATTCAGTTACATGAACATCATGTCCATTATTATTATTTGCCCTAATGTACAGGTGATGCAAAATGACCCGATTTGAATATACAATACAATACAATACAATACAAGCGACCTGATAAAACATCTGGCATTCAAACAGTATATTTTACAGAGCGTGTGAGGAGGACGGCCGACCTGGAAAAAGCGCGCAAAGATATGACCGAGCGTGCGGTGATTGAGCCGGCGGAACGTTCCAGCGCTTCCTGTCTGCGAGCACTGATCACCGCGCGTCTCCTCTCTCGCTCGCCGACGTCTACGGTTTGCGCTCTGCTTTCTCTGTACGAATTAAACTCGGCACGAGGACGTCCTCTGTAGCACCGCACGGCAGCAGCCGCCATAAACGGAGCGACGTGAAAGGTTCCGTGATGATTAATACTAGCAGGTTAATCGTGTCAGTATCCGCATCCAAGGATTATTCCTACTAATAATAAACGATTCTGATTATTATACGTAACGCACGTGTACGCCGCTTAAAATTCCCGCCGCTCCAAATGGACTCTTAGGATCATGTGTCTTTGGATAAAAGCGTTTACAGGGAAATAAATATAAAATGAAAACTAAACCGATGCATCGAATACAATACTTTTAAATGCTTTACATGATCAGAACTTGCACTAACGTCGTGGTTGACGATTACTGGACTTCACGTCATTGCTCATTTTCGGTATTTGTTTCTACGCCACTGTTTAAGGAATTCGGCGATCCTGAAATAAGCTGTAGATTAGCCTACACTAAAAATAAACACAGACTTCTGTTAAGACTTCCAGCGCTCATCATGGATTTCCTACATTAACGTGTGTGTGTGTGTGTGTGTGTGTGTGTGTGTGTGTTGTGGAACAAATGAATCACAACATGTCTGTCGTGGAAAAGGGCAGCGTCCTCCGTTTTCCTCTCCCGTTCCCTGGCGTTTTTCTTTTTCCGAGGTCGAGACTGGAGTGATCGTGTATACATCGGCCTTCCAATCCCGCGTGGAGTGCAGAGATATCGTAACTTCAGTCTATTAGTCAGCTATAACGCCTCAGAGTGTGAATCGGTTCTTCTGTCATGCGTTCGGGTCCTTCCGGAGCAGAGGCCAGCGCTGTTGGTACGTCGTCGTCCAGCCCTGCGACACAGTCGTTTATTTATTTATTTATTTATTTATTTTACAAATCTCGAATGAGCATTTTCTTTAAGCATTACACATGAGAATGAACAATTCAAAGCTACAGTACGTAGCCCAGACTGCATTCGGAGCAATAGCAGTTCATCGTCGGCTCAACTTTAGGCACGAAAGAAGTCTGGCTACATGGTGACCGGCAGGAGTCACAGCCAATCAGAGGAGAGAGACAGAATAAAAGACTGATACGATATTAAGTAGAAAAGCGACCCACGGCAACCTGCTACCGTTATCCTTGGTATTATCTTGGTATTGTCTATCATCTCCTGCCAAAACCCAGAACCATAAAATACTGTAGAGGCGAAGTTTATATCAGAGAAGTGACACTTACAAAGGTTTTAGCTAAGTTAATGAGTTCCTAGTACGGCGACGTCCTACGGACGTTATGGTCATGTGACCTACTTGCGTGGCCACGCCCCTACAACAAGATTAAAGTGCACCTATTATGGTTTTGAAACGTGCTTAATTTTGTTTGAAAGCTCTCATAATAGATTTACACGAATCTGAGGTAAAAGAACACTTTAACTCGCTCATAATTTAAACTGCAGCGTTACCTTGTGTTCCCCCCTCAGTGTCACAAACGACTCGTCAAATGATTCGTTCTAAACTCCTCCTTTCAGAGAGCATACTCTGCTCTGATTGGTCAGACGTCCCAGTCTGTCGTGATTGGTCTAGCGCTGTCAGCGAGCAGCCGATGAAGACCGGAGGCGGGGTTTTTTGTTACAGACCTATGTAGGTTAGTACAGGAAGTAAAGTCTGGAATCACTAACGAGTCGATTCGGCTGTTCAGAATCGGTTCATTCTTTTGGGAGTCGATAACTCCGTTTGTCGTGCGCTTTGATTTTTGAAACTTTGCAGACGTTTTACGTTCACAGACAGCTACGTATATCACACGCTACACGGAAGGTCATATTTGAAAAACCATAATAGGTGCACTTTAAGCAATCAGTCTGTATTAAAATGTGTCGTGCGTAGTACGCACGGAACCTTCGGTGTGAAGAGGACGCGTAGACCCGCCCACCTCTGTGATTTATATCAAACGCTTCAACACTTAAATCAACGTCCATGTAACTTCCAGTAACATTATCCTGAGTAGTGACCTTAGCGTCGTCTTCTTTCCACAGCTCCTGTTCGGCTTCGTTCAGCTCCTCAGTCGGGTCGTACGTGTACACCGGGAGCAGCTGGTGCCGTAACCGGTCAATCCTATAAAAAATAATTAAAAATAAAAAAGGGGGCAGGGTTATAATATATATAAAATTCACCAGTGAGTCTTTAATGGTTATTTTTTCAACGTTTTACGTTGAATTTGGACGCGTTTACTTGCGGAACGATGTTAAACTGACCGTTACACGTCCTCTTTACTCACCCGACGACAAATCATGAATTACCTGAACACAGTACACGTGTTTCTATGTTTAATAATAAATGGCTTGAGGATTAAAAAGATAGCAAGCGCCAAAACTTTGACCTCTGTGCAGCAGTCCAAGAAACTGTACGAATATGCAAATGATCCCAATCCTAACCGCACCCCCTTTCTCTGTCCTTGGTAAACTGTTGGGTTTTTTTTTTGCATGGCCTGGCACTGCATTTGCATACTACAGTCTGATTGGCTGTTCTATTCGATACTGTATATTGGATACGCCTCCACGCGCTAGTGGCGGAAAGAGAACGGAAATAATTTGACGTAAACTTCAGACACCACACACGTCTTGATAGATCGACGACGTCCGGGGTAAAGGAGACGTTTCGCATATCGTGTACATTTTTGGCTCGACGAAGCGTGAGTGCGTCTGTTATTCCAGCCAATCAGATGTTAGCGTTCTTGGGTGTGGTGAAAATTTACCTTTGCCTCCTCTTCACGTACATCACCTGCAAGACAGGACACACGAAACACTGTATTATTATTATTATTATTCCTCAAACTTCTTCATTTTCTTCTAAGTTTTCTACTAAAAAGCTTTTCTGAGTGTCAATTAAAGAATCTGGGGATTTTATTCACATTTGAAAACCTCTCTCTGTCTTATTCGGTCAGTCCTTTATTCTTTCTTTCCCCTTTTCCGTTTTTCTCTCTCTACCTTTCGTTCTCTCTTTCTCCCACCTTGCTTTATCTCTCCCACCACTTCCTTGTTCTTTCCCTTTCCCTCTTCTCTCACTTTCTCTTTCTCACTCTTTCCCTTCTCTTTTTCCCTCCTCTTATTCCTTGTTATCTTTGCCTCGCTTACACCCCCCCCCCCCCCCCCCCCCCCCCCCCATATCTGTTCTTCTCATTCGATCTCTTCTTATCGAACGTAACGACACGACGAAACGGCGAAACCGTGAAACCATTCGCCGAGCTGAACTCTTCCTGCGTGAAGTCACGTTCACGTCTGAAATAAAAGCTTCATTGTCTTCCTTCCTCCACTTATTAAACTTGAGTCGATCATGTGATGGTGCGTTCTTCAGCTTAACCCCTGCATCCACACTCTCACACTCTCACACACACTTCAAGAGAGATAAACACTAGAAAATACGTTGTACGAGAACGAATCCGGCCTTTGTTTAGTTACATACCGCCGCTACGATAATCCCGGCGAAGGTGACGATGAAAAACGGGAGCAGCACGTAGGTCAGGGCCACGTCTCCTCCGGCCGGGTGCGGAGGCCCAGTGGTCGTGTTCATTTCAGGGACAAATGAAGCGTCTCCCAACGTGGTGTGTTTCCGCCCTCTCTCTCTCTCTCTCTCTCTCTCTCGCTCTCTCTCTCTATTTGTTTGTGCCTTGTCTTCGGCGTTCATATGACTCCCACATGGTCCCTCAGTCTCCTGGTCTGGGCTGGCTCAAGCCTACATGGAAGAACAAGACAACGAGGGCGTTACATACTTCAACTCGAATACAGTACAGAACGTGTGCTGTGTGATCACAGGAAACGTTTAGAATCAAATTGAACTCCAAAAACATGTTTTTTCTGTAAATACAGCGCATACCCCAAATCTTTATGTCGTTGCTCTGAGCAAGTACTGGGAAACTTTCTCAAGAGTGGAGCAATCTGTAAACTCCCCCGCTTACTACATGCCCAACACGTCACCTCAGGGTTAAACGCACCGAGGGAAAATTAAATACTAGCGAGCCAGACTGCGATGCACGGACAGGACACCTCAGATCATGGCCAAAACGTTCGCCAACGATTCGCTGACTTTTTGTATTGCAAAAGCGATATTACATTACTTTACATTACATTAGCTAGCCTTGTCAGTTATGTTTCCCGGGCAACCAAGACATGGGACTGGACGACACACCGGAGCGTGGCCTTGCTGATGAATTTGTCATTTATCCACCATTGATTTAACTCTGAGAAGATAAATGAGACTCCAGTTGTCCAAGATGGCGGCTTCCATAACGTGTTCAGCCATTACTTGTCGTTACATTAGCATAGCTCCCGTGCTAAACTGTCTTGGTGAACTACAGTTGGGGTAAGAGGGAAATTGTGTAAATGTGTGTGTGTGTGTGTGTGTGTGTGTGTGTGTGTTGTTTTTGTGCCAAACTGTTGCATTAAAAATGTCAGGAAATGTTGCATAAAGTTCCTTCTCATGATTATATGCAATCTTAGTCCTTGCTTACGGCTGGATTTCATACCGTATTTGTAAATGTTTATACTGTCAAATCTACCGTACTGTACTTGTATATCACACACTGTTTCATAACGGGCTTCTCGGTAGCAACATCTCATTATATTTACATCTCATTTCATCCTAAGCGAATTACTGTCCGGTATCTAATACACGGGTGGAACTTGACCGAGAAACTGTACTTAAGTAAAAGTACCCGTTACTTTGTCGTAATCTTAAAGTATTCGAATTAAATTAAACGCATGGAGGCAAAAATCTACATGAGTGAAAGTCAATGGGTGTCTACGTTTAATCACAGCCAAGTAAAAGATTTTAACTGATGAAAATAGCTGACCACAAGCTCGTCATTCCCGATCCTGCAGGACGAGCTGGTTTGCAAAGCATAAGGAAAATATTCTGCTAACTCGGACAAACCTACAATTTACCTTTAAGGTTAGTTAACAAAAACAACATAACTAGCTAGCTCATTTAATTAGCTAATCAAAAAAAAAAACTAGCTCTCTCACATAACAGGCCAATTTACGACATGTGACCAGCTTTTTAAGAGAATACTTTACAAAATGTCACTTAGCTATATCATTTAACAAGCTAATTTAGAAACCTTAACTACTATCAAATTGACAAAATGTAACTAGCTAGCTTTTATAGCAAACTAATTTACAAAATTATCCAGACTAACGTACAAAAAACGTAACTAGTTATCAAATTAACCAGACTAATGTACAATACTTAACTAGCTAGCTAATTAACCAGTCTAATGTACTAAACGTAACTAGCTATCGTATTAACCAGACTAATGTACAAAACTTAACTAGCTATCTAATTAACCAGACTAATGTACTAAACGTAACTAGCTATCTAATTAACCAGACTAATGTACTAAACGTAACTAGCTATCTAATTAACCAGACTAATGTACTAAACTTAACTAGCTATCTAATTAACCAGACTAATGTACTAAACTTAACTAGCTATCTAATTAACCAGACTAATGTACTAAACTTAACTAGCTATCTAATTAACCAGACTAATGTACTAAACGTAACTAGCTATCTAATTAACCAGACTAATGTACTAAACGTAACTAGCTATCTAATTAACCAGACTAATGTACTAAACTTAACTAGCTATGTACAAAACTTAACTAGCTATCTAATTAACCAGACACATGTACAAAAAGTAACTAGCTATCTAATTAACCAGTCTAATGTACTAAACGTAACTAGCTATCTTATTAACCAGACTAATGTACAAAACATAACTAGCTATCTAATTAACCAGTCTAATGTACTCAATGTACCTAGCTATATAATTAACCAGACACATGTACAAAAAGTAACTAGCTATCCAAATTAACCAGACTAATGTACTAAACGTAACTAGCTATGTACAAAACTTAACTAGCTATCTAATTAACCAGACTAATATACTTAACGTAACTAGCTATCTAATTAACCAGTCTAATGTACAAAACGTAATTTCCTATCTAATTAACCAGACTAATGTTCTTAACGTAACTAGCTATCTAATTAACCAGACTAATGTACTTAATGTAACTAGCTATCTAATTAACCAGACTAATGAACTAAACGTAATTTCCTATCTAATTAACCAGACTAATGTACTTCATGTAACTAGCTATCTAATTAACCAGACTATTATACTTAACGTAACTAGCTATCTAATTAACCAGACTAATGAACTAAACGTAACTAGCTATCTAATTAACCAGACTAATGTACTAAACGTAACTAGCTATGTACAAAACTTAACTAGCTATCTAATTAACCAGACTAATATACTTAACGTAACTAGCTATCTAATTAACCAGTCTAATGTACAAAATGTAATTTCCTATCTAATTAACCAGACTAATGTACAAAAAACGTAATTTCCTATCTAATTAACCAGACTAATTGAACTAAATGTAACTAGCTATGGTATTAACCAGACTAATGAACTAAATGTAACTAGCTAGCTTTTTCAACTGACTAATTTAAAAACTCAACTACTTTTCTAATTAAACAGACACAACGTACAAGGCTTAACCAGTTCGCTTTTTTTTTTTTTTTTTTAAACAGGCTAATTTACAAATTTAGCCAGCTAGCTAAATTAACAAGCTAATTTACAGAACCTGACTAGCTCATTTCCCGAACGTAAAGTTAACCCGGCGCACTCTGTAAGTAAAAACTCATCTTACTAAGAAAAAGGAGAAATCTCATGCCATTTGAGATCTGTCAGCAGCACTTTGAAGGTTAAAACGTCAACGTAAGAAGTAAAAATGATGGCGCTTTTTTTTTTTCCTCTTGGAAATTTACTCGAGTAACAATACATTTACTGGATTGAAAAAATAGTTGAATGAAGTATAAATCTGGCAACATAACACTTAAGTATAGGACCAAAGCACTACACTCCCTGAAGTATTTTCCAGCCCGCTAATTTGTCACGTCACATGTTCTCCTCTCTGGTCCAGATTCCTGTACATTATCTAATTATCCAGCTCCAACCCACCTCATTAAACCAATAACTGAGTTTACTGAGTGTGAACTGGACTCTGGACATACAGGACATTTATTCAGTTCGATTCCATTTTGCAGCAATTTAATCAACAGACATTAAGCCTCGTTTATCAGACTTTCCGTAAAGTTTTAGTGTGTAAATGTTTGCGTAAAACTAAAAATGTCCGCCGGATTTATGAATGAAACACTGATGTTCTGCGTACTCGTGCCTAGGTTGATCACCCGTGAAGTGCAGAGCGTGTTCCTGACACGGCTCATTTGCATGTAGCGACGCCCACAAACTTCCATAAAAGGTAAAAGCACCCAGACACCTGAGGGCATGAAACGAACACTCAGGGTGAAGACCGAAAAACGGAAATGGACGTTATTTTGACTCAATTCTACGCCAATAAAATTTTAATAATAGATATTATTATCATCATTATTATTATTAATAATAATAATAATAATAATAATATCGTCCTCTGTTTATACAGCACCATTTCTTTCTGCATAGCCGAATGATTGATTTTATTTGTCTTAATTTATGGCTGCGTGTTGGTTTGTCGTCTTTGTTTTTTTATATTCTTTAATTAATGCCGATAATATAAAACGATTGTTTTTCACATAAGGTTCTGGATGGTACTTTTAGTCCCTGACCCAGTGAACTAGCACGAGGATGTGTTTTTCATCGAGACTCCAAAGCCGTTCTACACGTCGCTCTGGATGAGGGCTTCTGCTAAATAAAAATAAACGTAATATCCATCCATCCATCCATCTTCTATACCGCTTATCCTACAGGGTCACGGGGGACCTGGAGACTGTCCCAGGGAGCATCGGGCACGAGGCGGGGTACACCCTGGACAGGGTGCCAATCCATCGCAGGACACAATCACATACACACTCACACACCCATTCATACACTACGGACACTTTAGACACGCCGATCAGCCTACCATGCATGTCTTTGGACTGGGGGAGGAAACCGGAGTACCCGGAGGAAACCCCCGCAGCACGGGGAGAACATGCAAACTCCGCACACACATGGTAACGGTGGGTAAACGTAATATAAATAAGCAATTTAAAGTGCAGTAATCCGTGCAGATGATACGATTTGAAGACGATCGAGGCGAGGTTTACATCAGTTAGTCTTCTTGTGCGGAAATTTACACGCACTCGGGAGCACGAGTAGGATACGAGCGTTTTTTTCCCCCCGAACATGAGTACCAAATTTCTTGTGTGAACGCCCGTACGAACGATTTATGAATCAAATCTGTTGGTGTACAGCTTGATAAACGAGGCCCGTTGTTACAAAGCAGATTTAGATTGGCTTACGCTCTGTGAATCACTAGTAGACGGCTTGCGGTTTGAACCGAAAAACAACCTACGCACCGTTTTAAGTAAATATATTCAAGACTCCAGATGTTTAACACATTTAACACATTAAACATGTTCATACTGCAGTATTTATGATGTGTTTATTGATTCTGGTGCTAATTTGTTATTTGTTATTTGATTTGTTTTCATTATTTCCGTGTTGTGTTCGCCGTGACGTCACAGGATTAACACGCCGATGCTGTTAGCGTCGTTACAGTGGCGATCAATAGGAGGAACCGATTAGCTCCGAAAAACAAATCTCCTTCTCTAACTCGTCATATTAATGAGAAGGAGGAGACGTTGGTGCAAAGGCTGCACTCAAAGTCCCAGAATGCAATGCAGCGCTATGAGCGCTACGAGCGGCTAGTTTGCGATCTACGTCTGAGACAAGGTGTGCGTGTGAAAGTTAAAGCTTTGGAAGCCGATCTGTTTGTGCAGAGTGTACAGATGAGGAACGTGAGTGAGCTGGATGGACTAAAAGACTAAAGCGCTGCCGCATCACTCTCTTCGTGTAGAGATAACGCGAGGGATAGATCGCCCTGCGCCACTAAAGCATTGTGGGTAACGTATGAACCTGTTATCCCAAGTGGATTTCTTCGATGATCGATGACATATGGACAAAAGGAAATTGTGTAAATTTAGATTCAACACACACACACACACACACACACACCCCCTCCCCCCACTGCTGAACTGCTCCTTTAATTTGGAAATGAGTATGCTAATTAATTTACTGATGCTGCGTAATTCCCCACCACTGCTGAGTTCAGGGTTACTTTAGGTCATCACAAGCTTACATCAGCGTGTTAATTGCTGTCATGTCTCACTAACACAGTAACAGTGCACAGTGCAAGGAAATCTAAACGGAAGTGTTTCAGAGTCGCAAAAACAATTCAGTATGCAATGCAATACCTATAAATAAAAAGGTCACGTGACTCACATGAAATACAGAGCTGTAAATAGGGAGCTGGTTCTGAAGATGCGCGCGCGCGCGCACACACACGAAACAGAAGTCGGAGTGAAAGCAGAAGGGTCAGTGGGATCAGTTTGTTCCTGAACGCAGATTAAACGCAGGTCTTCCTCCTGACAGCAGTCGCAGATCGCGGAAGTGCTGGTTGCCAGATTGCGCTCTTTAAATCCCCGGATGTAACTCAGAGAGAGATTTTGGCAACCCGGTGGATATCCCATAGGCCTGAGTCACATGGTGTGCACGAGCGCACTGTTTACACCCAAACCTCCATTCCTGTTTATTTCTCTTTCTTTCATTTCAGTTTGTGTTCACTTTCTTTTCTTTCAGAAGTCAACCTTTCTTTTTTTTCACCTTTTTTTCTCTATCTATCTATCTATCTATCAATCTATTTTTGTTCTTTATAACAACAACAACAATAATAATAACAATAATAAACATATAAACATAAACAGCAGTGCCAATAATAATAATAGAAAATAAATAGGAAAGAAAGAAAGAAAACATTTAGCAAATAACAATAATAATAATAATAATAATAATAGATCATAAACAGCAAAAATAATAATAGTAGATAATAAATAGGCTTGAATGAAAGAGGAAAGACAGAACGAAACAAATTCAAGTTGTAGTAAATAACAGCAATAACAACAACAACAATAATAATAATAATAAATCATAAAAAGTAACAATAATAGTAGTAGATAAATAAAAGAAGAAAGAAACAGAAAGAAACAAATAATACTTGTAGTAAATAACAACAGCAACAACAACAATAACTATTATTATTATTATTATTATTATTATTATTATAGAATTAAAATTGCAGTTGCTACAGCACATTCAAATCTCAACACTGAAATGATTCATTGACGTCTTTAAATGAATATTTATTAAAATACTAAGTAAAAGAAATAAAGCAAGATTTTCTAAGGGATTTAATTAGTGCTGGTTCCAGTATAAAATATAAAATATAAAATGTAAAATGTAAAATATAAAATGGTAAAAGTACAAACAGAGTCACAGAGCAGATGATGTGATCTGATTGGTCGACACTGACACCAAGGGGTCGAGCTGTGAGTTACACATCACCAACATTACTGCACACATGAAACCACACACACACACGCGCGCGCGCGCGCACACACACACACACGCACACACACGCACACACACCTTCATCAGATTTACACATGATGAGTAAAATAATACAGGTTTTGTCCCATTCTATAATAATAAGCTCATAAACAGTATACAATTGCAGTATGATCCACACGACTGAAGTATTTAGTATTTTCCCAGAACACAACACACACTGGATCAAACTCTGGATTTGTATTTTATTGTAGAATTCATGTGGAAATAATTCTGCTTTTATTCACTTAGCAAATGGAAATTGATGAGAGGAAAACAAATACAAATTATATTGTAACTCAAATGTCTTCATTTCTTTTACATTTTACAGTTAAACATAGATCGTGTGTGTGTGTGTGTGTGTGTGTGTGTCTGTGTTGAACTTTCGAGCAGAGCTCTTATTTCTCAGAAGTTGGATTCCTGGTGTCACTCTACCTCATTACCACTTCAAGGCTCTTTAGGAAAAATGACACACACACACACACACACACACACACACACACACACACACAGAGAGAGAGAGAGAGAGAGAGAGAGAGAGAGAGAGAGAGAGAGAAACAGAAAGAGAAACAGAGAAAGAGAGAGAGAGAGAGAGAGAGAGACAGTGAGAGAGAGAAACAGAAAGAGAGAGAGAGAAGGAGAGAGAGAGTGTGTGAAGGAGAGAGAAACAGAGAGAGAGAGAGAAGGAGAGAGAAACAGAGAGAGAGTGGGAGGGAGAGAGAGAGAGAGAAACAGAGAGGGAGAGAGAGAGAGAGGGAGAAGGAGAGAGAGAGAGAGAGTGTGAAGGAGAGAGAAACACACAGAGAGAGAGTGAAGGAGAGAAACAGAGAGAGAGAGAGAGAAGGAGAGAGAAACAGAGAGAGAGAGGGAGGGAGAGAGAAACAGAGAGGGAGAGAGAGAGAGAGAGAGAGAGAGAGGGAGAAGGAGAGAGAGAGAGAGAGAGAGAGAGTGTGAAGGAGAGAGAAACACACAGAGAGAGAGTGAAGGAGAGAAACAGAGAGAGAGAGAGAGAAGGAGAGAGAAACAGAGAGAGAGAGAGAGAAACAGAGAGGGAGAGAGAGAGAGAAGGAGAGAGACAGAAAGAGCACGATACAGTCTCAGACTCCAAAAGAGAAATAGGTGAAAAGAAACAAAAAAAAAAAAAACTGAAGAAATGAAGGAAGGATGAAAGATTTAGAGAAAGATTGACAGAAAATTGGGTGAAAGAAAAACAAAAAGAAAGTAATAAAGAAAAACAGAAAGAAAATAAAGTACAAATTTAAATAAAAAGACAGAAGGAAGAAAGGATGTACAGATGCAAGAAAGATGGAGAGAAAGAAACAGGAAAAGTAAGAAAGACAAAAAAGAAATAAGAATTGTAAGAAAAGGAAAGGAAAGAGAGGAAAAGAAAAAATAAATAAAGACAAGAGATGCAATGAAGAAATTTTGAGCTCTGAGTAATTTGTGTGCGTGTGTGTGTTTATGTGTGTGTGTGTGTGTGTGTGTATTCTCTCTCTCTCTCTCGCTCTCTCTCTGAGAAATTCACATTAAGGATGTTCAGGAATCTTCATTCCAGGAAACTGATTCTGTCCAGGAGTTCAAACACACACACACACACACACACACACACACACACACCACATAAGACGGATATTCTGTGAAACGGTATGAACACAGCGGCGTGCGTTTCTCACCGGGTTGCTGCTTTTATTTACAGAGAGTCGAGTCGCCATTTTAGTTCGGTCTCAGACCCTCACTTCCACATAAACATCAGCCATTTTAACGTTCTCTTACAATCACAACCGTCTCACACACCGTTACACCACGGCGCTGTCGAATTCTGGACTCTGATTGGTCAGAAGGTGTTGATTAATTTCCCTGAACAGCAGCTCTTCAGTAGCGCAGGTCCGGGTTATATTAACACGCTCGTTCTATCGATACGTCATCGTTTCTATAGCAACGGCTCATTCCCAGGGACTCGTATTGATGTACACGCCACTACCAATAAAAGGGTTTAAAACGTGTGTAATCGTTGACGTGAAGTTTTCTCGAAGTAGACGTTTGTGTAATGGAGTTTATGGAAGGAGTCTCCAGTGTCAGAGGTGACGCTGTGAAGCTTTTTTTGACGGAAAAAAAACGTAACGCACATGAGAACTTGCTTCACTGACGTTCCGATACAGTAAACGTAACTATAAACGGATAAAAAGCACGACGCGTTCTTTAAGAGTGTAAGCAAATTGCTGTGTTATAAGAGGAATAAAACACGTCGCCATGGTAACAGTAATTCCACTTCAGCACACTTGTCTGAGGTTTATCTGCTGCTGAAAGCTCTTGTTCTGCCTCGGAGACCTTCTTTCCTCCTCTGCTGTGTAGACCCGGAACATCTGGGCGTCGAGCAGGGCGGAACGAAGGGACTCGATGTCAGAGCGAATATCACATTTAACTCGCGCAAAACAATTAAAATCATCTTTTGGACACTTAGCACTACTAACAACTACAGTCCTGCGTCCTCCGGTGTGTTACTGTCTGAAAGAATTTACTTCAAAATAAAGAATTATTGGATAGGAACACGCCATTCTCCCCTATACGTGCATTCTCGCTGATACGACAACTTAATAGCTCTTACAGCTCTTAATAGCTCTAGCAATTGCCAAATAGAACTATCTGGAAATCTAGGCTAAATCTCCTCACAGGCTGTTAGTCAGAAGAGAACTCCATTTCACGTAAAAACCAAACTCGGAGCATTTCTTTATGCCCGAACCTTGCTGGAAAGTGAATGCTACTATAATGCCATTGTAATGAAAATATAATGCCACGATAATGCTGATATAATTCCACTAGAACATCAATATAACGTTTATATAATAATGTCACTATAATGTCACCATAATGCCAATATAATGAGGCTTATATAATGCCGAAATAATGCCACTATAATGGTACTATAATGCCACTTAATGCCAATATAATGCCACTATAATGGTACTATAATGCCACTTAATGCCAATATAATGCCACTATAATGGTACTATAATGCCACTTTAATGCCAGTATAATGCCACTTTAATGGTACTATAATGCCAATATAATGCCACTAAGGTGGCATTATAATGCCAATATATAATGCTACTATAATGGTACTATAATACCACTTAATGCCAATATAATGCCACTATAATGGTACTATAATGCCACTTTAATGCCAATTTAATGCTACTATAATGCCAATATAATACCAATTTAATGCTACTTCAATGCCAATATAATGGTACTACAATGGTACTTTCATGCCAAATATAATGCCACTCTAATACCAATATAATGCCACTTTAATGCCAATACAATGCCACTCTGATACCAATATAATGCCAGTAAGGTGACACAATAATGCCAATATAATGCCACTTTAATGCCAATATAATGCCACTATAATGCCAATATAATGGTACTACAATGGCACTTTCATGCCAAATATAATGCCACTCTAATACCAATATAATACTACTATAATACCAACATAATGCCACTCTAATACCAATATAATGCCACTATAATGCCAGTAAGGTGACACAATAATGCAAATATAAAGCCAATATAATGCAAATATAATGCCACTACAATGCCACTTTGATTTCAATATAATGCCCCTGTAGTCACCTTTGGAATATCCACTGTACCCAGAGAAGATTCCTCCTTGAATTACTGCTCCGAACATTTCCTCTGTTTTTTGTCCTAAATGGTTTTGGGAAGTTTGCGCTAGCCTTCAGTGAAACTCGGAGGAGGCTCGGGGAGTGTTGATTGTTTACAGACTGTAAAGCCCAGTGGGATGGGGCACATGCGATTTGGGGATTTATAAATAAACTTGGAGTATAATTTAAGGAAGAGAAGACATAAACACAGTCAGCGTGAACAGTTCCCCCTTTCTGAAGGGTTTAGAGAGGAAGGCTGTACCATGGTGCCGAATTCACAGTTCATTATTTATTCCTTAGAAATGGAAAAAATAATAATAATAATTAGTAATATCTTTTATTTCATCCCTTATCAAGTGAATTGTTTTGATTTGAAGTTGTGCTTTTCATAGTAAAGTTAAGTATGTATGTATTATATACATTTTATTTCCACCAGTAGGATCAACATGTTTCCCATCATTTGAACGTTAAAAGCAGTTGGTGGTGATCGCTGGGGTGGGTTTAATGGTTAAAGTGGTTAATCTGGTGCTGTGTGTGTGTGCTGACGGCAGGTGTGTGAGGGTTAAAACGTGAACACACAGTCATTCTTCTTAGAAAAGTCCCCCCCTTTCCTCTAACACTAACACACACACACACACACACACACACACACTTACTCTCCCTCCTCCTTTCATTTCCTAGAAAACTCTTTGCGCCATCAGGGAACAGTTAGTAATAAAAGGCTCCATTAAGGAAACGTAAGCACTTGGTGTGTGTATGTGTGTGTGTGTGTGTGGTTGAACATCTTTTATATGCATACACAGTTTACTCCTTCCGCAGGATTCATTTAGTTCCCCATGTACAGACATTCCTTGACATTAAACGCAACAATAAACGGATAAAAAGTGCTAACTTAAATCTGATCTTAAATCATTGAATCATAATCATAGAAAATGCAGCTTTCTTCCCCCCCGCCTATATTTTCACGTTAATTTTTCCACATGTAGGGCTTGTATTTCTCCCTACATCTATTTTATTTTTTCCACATGTAAGGCACGGGGTTTTATTTTCACACGTGATTCTTTCCAGATGATTTCATCTTCTCACGTTTTACATTGACATTTATTCACTTAGCGGACGCTTTTATCCGAATACAAACGAGGAGAAACAAGCAAAGCGATCCATCAAGCGGAGAACAATGCAAGTGGTGCTACCGTACATAACGTGGGGTTGGCACGTGAGGGGTTAGTTAGGTACGCGTGTAATACGTATTCGTATGTTTAATATCTGATCTATCTCCAGCATGATCCCATTATTCCCACATTGTTCATTTTTCACATATCATATGTATTTACTTGATTTTATTTATTTATTTATTTATTTTACAGGTTGAAACATCTTTACTTAAATGTAAAAAGCATATGACGTTAAATGTATGTGATTTTTCCATAAGGGATCCCACTGTAATTATTATAGTGTAAATCTTAGACAAATAAAAGCTTACACTACTTAGATAATGTGTGTCCCAAAATAATTCTGCCTACCCAGGGTTGTAATGAGAGGCAACGTCTGATTTCTGAAGGCAGTATTCATGTATCCTTCAGTATTATGCATGTAAATGCATATAATTGTGTGTGTGTGTGTGTGTGTGTGTGTGTGTGTGTGTGTGTGAGTGAGTGAGAGTCTGTAAAAGAAATGGCAGTGGAAAACACTAGAAAGAGAAGAAGCAATCTGTGGAATTTTTTTTTTTTTTGCGGTATTTTGCCTAATGATATTTCTCAACAAAAGGACATTTAATCCTTTATGTCGTTAATGAATAACGGTAACCTAGCAACACGGTGACGTATCGCTGCATCCGAAAACGTCGCCTCAAACCATTTCCTTGGCATTATGCAAAGTGCTCCTTTATGAGACATCTGATCTATGAAACAGTGAGTTAACTAGTGGCGAGTCGTTTGCAGATGAGTCGTATCATCACGAGTCGATTCTTTAAGGTGGATTTAGATTTCCATCTTCGTTCCTGTCTTTGTCTTTTTTTTATTGATTGTTGCCAATATCAACACCATTACTCATGCTTCCATTCATCTTCAAAAAGTCACTTAAACACGTCCATGGAAACCCTTTCTTCAACATCCAAACATTCAACATGCTTGCGTGAAGTGGTGAGTCATGCGTTTGACTGAGCTGTGTGTATAGGGCATGATTATTATAAAAAATATAAATGGTAATAAATCTTTATAATAAAAGCACAGCCACGACAGCATGATAATATTAACGCAGGCATTCGTACTGTTTTTGTATAATGACATACGTAGCGTGTTACCGATTTAGGTTAACAATTTCATTACATTTTATAAAACGCAACGCAAACTAAACACTTGCTCCGTAGAATGTAGAGCAAGGTTTCAGGAAATCATTTGAGAGAGAGAGAGAGAGAGAGAGAGAGAGAGAGAGAGAGAGAGAGAGAGAGATCGATCGATCGATCGATCATTGGTCAAACCAACTGTTTGGGAATTGACTCTTACAGGTAAGTCGAGTCAAATGATTTGACTCGCTGAAAAGATCCAGAATCCCAATAACTACTGGAAATGTTTGGTGTTCTCACATTTCAGTTTCACCCGTCGTGAGTGCCATTTTTCCGTTTTCCTTTCCCTTCTCGTGACGTCTGTTTTACCAAAAATTAAAAGCCAGGTTCTCAGAGGCTCTATTAATACAAGCGGTTAGACCTGCTTTAAAAGTTCCCGGTTATTTGGTACATCTCATGTCTAAACACCTGAACTATTTAGTTGAAATTAGGTCACACTCATGCAAATTAAAACGTTGATCCAATCCACCAAAGATTTATTTATTTTATTTTTTTTAAAAAGGATGCCATTTAAACGTAACATACAAAGGTTATCAGCGCTGCAGCGGGGGTCAGTTTAACTTCTCAGGAAGAACCAGGGACTCATTAAGAACCATCACAAAACAAACAGTCGACGATCATCCAGGTAACGACACACGGTATTAAGAATCAAGCGCGTGTAAACTTTTGAACTGTAAACTTACTGAATTAATTTGTGCAAGTTCAGTAATTGTGTCTCATGGACTATGTGTTATAGTACACTACATGTCTGTTATAGCTGAATTAGCTAATTCAGGACAGTACTAAAATAAATATAAATAAATAAAATGACATTTTGCAGATTCTACAAGGCGTCCGTAAACCTTCGACATCACGTTTACATGCTGGTCTTTCTTTAATCCTTAGTAACTGCATGATCAGGGTTGCGGTGATTTAAATTAAGATAGTAGTTTGTTTATATTCTGGTATATAAAAACACAAATTCTTTAGAAAAATGTCGCAGGCGGGTACGAACAAAAGTGACTAACTGCGTGAGCTGAAACCGGTTCTGAACTAGAATGATGTAGCCGAGGTTGAGGAACCATCAGAGGCAGAATTCATACACTGTGCTGACACGGCAGAGATTCCTACATCGGGGCTTTCTATCCCGTGTTTTCCCATGTTTCTCGTGAGATTTACATTTCGTTCAAAAAGAAAAACCTGTGTTTTAGGCCACACCCACTTCCGGTTTAAGTCTGAATACAAATGCTGATATTTTGGTGCACTAAACACAAATGGAGTCGTTGCATTACATACCTACTCTACAGTACAGCCGATCGAGAGACACCTTTATGAATGGAAATACAGATAGTTTACCTCAAGACCCCAGTGCAAACCACTGGTAACAGAAATCCATATTAGACTTAGCCATCGCTGGTAAAAAGCCTGAACAGTACTGATGCAAGATGAACTTGTACCAGAATGATGGGAAGAGAAGAGTATGGAGAAGGAAAAGAAAGGGCTCATGTTCCAAAGCATACTACATCACCTGTCAAACATGGTGGAGGTAGTGTTATGGCGTGGGGTTGTACAGCTGCCAGTGGAACCGGGTGACTGGTGATTATTGATGTGACTGCTGATAGAAGGAGCAGGATGAATTCTGAAGCTTTCTGCTCAAATTCAGTCAAATGCTTCAAAACCGATAGGCTGGTACATCATTGTCCATCTGTACAACCCAGGAGCTTCTCAACCCAACTGAGCGGCTTTTCACTTTAGACAAATCTGAATTGTCCAATTACTTTTGAGCCTGTGAAAATGGAGGGACTCTGCAAAGAAACCCAGCAGTAATTCCTAAACAATTAGTGCAATATTTCTGATAAACCCCTTGACTTAAAGCTGAAAGGCTACACTTCAATCACATCTGGGTTGCTTCCTTTTATATGCTCCATTGTGGTGGTGTACAGACGCACAATTACAAAAATTGTGTCACTGTCCAAATACTTACGGACCTGCCTGTATAACATGTTAATCTAGTATCATTAACCTTCTGTCATGACAACTAGCTGTTAGCACACAGGCTACAGATGGGTGACAAATGAAAGGAAATGCTGTAGGAACATTCGTTTAATTATTTTTGCTCATACAGTACGTCCGCATTAGAGGGAAGAGTCACAGCAAAATAAATCCGATACCTTTATCCTACAATTAAATGTCTCCATGCTGATGGGCGTGGCTTCTTCCCGGATGACCCTGCCTACATTAAAACCCAACCAATGCAAGATCATTTGGAAGTATTTTTCTCTCAAATATCTCTTCCAGTGCAGTTCCAGACACGCCATAGTTCTGGCGTTCTTACATTATTTCGGTTTTTCCCTTTCATTTGTCATCCATTTTTGTTCCCCCCAGAACAATTAGCTGTTCGCTAGTTTTTGTTTGCTAAAAATGTTCACTTTAAAAAGAGCAGCTTAACTTACAATTCAGGAAACCAAAAGCCAGTGATTAGATGCATATAATTCTTTATTTTGGTTTTACTTGAACTTTTGAAGATTTTTTTTTTTTAAGGGGGGGGGGGGGGGGGGTTCCACATTTGATGGATTAATACGAATTAAATCTATGGAGTTGGTTGTAAACATGACATAGCTGTGATTGATATCCGTGTACCATGATGACGGACTGTTATTTGCATTATGTTACATTGGACACAAAAATAAAAATTACATGGATGGAGTGTGTCACTTGTAATATGCCAGAACTGTCATCAAAACAGGTAGAAAAACAAAAAGGAATATTTCTGTACTGTTGTTTTGACCATTCCCATGCAGCTGCCAAACAGACTATATAACACTCACATTACGACTGTAGCCATCAGACATATACACGCTAGACACATCACCGATATTAAACCCCAATCGACACACTGCCGCACTTCATTTACGGATAAATTGCTGCCATGGGTAACAATCATACAACATCACTCACTCATTTAACAGCAAATTCATAACCGATTTAAAATGATGGCTTTGAACAGACAACGGAATTTGATTTCTAAATTGATTTGGAAGAACTCGTGATTCGTGAGCCAGTTCATACATAAAGTGCTGATTGGTTGAGGTTTGGATAAGGGGGCGGGGTTAGTGCTTGTAGGTAAATTACATACGGCTACAATTACAATATATGGATATGGTTATTGTGCGAGATCAGGTTGTGCTGATTAATCGTGTCCGTTACAAAAAAAAAAAAATTTCATTGGGGGGGGGGCAGGAAGCCCAAATTTGAATGATATCAGGAAATATTGAAATATTTACTCAAATGGAATACTGAAGGCAGTCTAGAGTACGAACGGATATTCCCGCAGGATTTCCTTCAACATTTCGGGCAAAGGTAAATGTCTGTGATCACGAGAATGTTGGTTTATAACTATACGGCACAGGTGCTGTAAACTGGGCGGAGCCTTGTATAGCGGTTTGTTGAGTTTGAGCTTCAGCGTGTTCTCCGCCATTGCAGTCGGACGTGTATGGCGATCCGTGCCGAGCTCCCGGAGAGCCGCCTGCCTGCGATAGGCCAGAGTGTAATACTGCACCAATTCCACCGCTCCTTTAAACTGCCGGAGATGAGGCCGAGCCATCACTACAGAGTCGAAGCCGAACTGACCGTTCATGTACTCGATGCGCAGGTGCGTAGGGCCGAGCTCGGTTTTCACGGACAGGGTGAGGTGGTAATGCGGGCTCGAACTGTCTCTCACGAGGAAGGAACCCTCCAGAGTCTTGCTCAGAAGCTCCTTAGCCTCAGCTGCAGTTATCGAGCCCCAGTACCAGCCTGCGAAAAACAGGACAGCCAGATGATTATTCCAACACACCTCCTTGATATCAACTTGTTCGATTATCCGTTTGATAAACGGATTCTGAGGAAGCCCATTTCCACAACTTGGAAAAAAAATAATCCATAAGTAAACATTGACAAAATAAAATCAAAATACCATCTCATCATTGACATAGTAAGGCAAAAAATTATAACGCATACAAGTTATAAATTCAAGATACTATTTTAAAAAAAAAAAAAAAAAAAAAAAAAAAAAAAAGATTGAGATAACAGGTCATAATTGACATAATTGAATGTTGGTTTCGCTGGTTATCGCACAGTTATGGTGTAGTATCTCAACTATTGTTTAGTATCTCAATTATGTCTTACTATATCAATTAAGGCTGAGTATCTCATTTACAGCATAGTATTTCATAACTATAGCTTAGTATCTCAATTATGGCTTCTGTCGATCGCCACTTTATTCTCATATCTCGAATATTATGGCTCACTATCTCACGATCGCCACTAAATTCTCCTCATCTCAATTATGACTTATTATCTCAAAGTTATGGCTCGTTATCTCATTTACAGCATAGCATTTCATAACTACAGCTTAGTATCTCAAAGTTATACCTTATGTCACAATTATGACTTCTCAATTATTTCTTACTACATCATAATTAGGATTAAGATCTCATAATTACGACTTAGTATAGCAAACATTATGAATCAGTATCTCAATTTAGGATTATGTTGAAATTATGACTATCGCACGATTATGAGACGATACAGTTTTTATCTTCCAAAAATTCAGTACACTAAACATCAATTTAATAGTAGTAATACTATTAGGAGAATTGGAAATGACTCCGTGGGTAGAGTTCCTGCCGGACACATCCTCCCTATGTCCCCAGTTTCCTCCCACCACCCAAAAACCTGCTGATAGGGGCAAGACTTCTTAGCCAATCCATCTAGGTGTGAATGTGCATGGTGCACCGTGAGGAACCCGTGCCTATTCAGTTTGTATTCCTGGGATAGACTCCAGATGCACCGTGACCCTGACCAAGATTAAGAGCTTATTTATAATGATTATCTCCCAGGAATAAGACTGGTAGTATCGGAAATATGAGACAGTGAGATCTTACAGTATGACATTCCATTAGGTTTTATAAAATGGATAATTTAGTGAAAACTCATTTTAAAAAAAAAAAAAAAAAAAAAAAAAAAAAAAAAAAAGTTCTATGCCATTTCCATGTACTTCAAGTAAATTAAATCTATAATAATAAATGCCAAAAAATCTGATACATAGCACTATAAAATGGTCCATCGTGCCTTGTACTAAAATACTACTTGTGTAAGGAATAACATTCATGCTGTTATAATAAAATGATCAACAGGATGATGTAATGAAGCGGAGTCACTGTACCCATGGTAACAGTGTATATTTTCCTACAACAGCACGTCCCTGTGTTTTATTCCTCTTTGACCACAGCGATTTGCCAAACGTTATTTATTTACTAAAGAACACATACTTTTTAATCTGCTTATTATCTGTATAATTTGGGATTTTAAGGGTTAACTGGTTTCTCCCTCACCCGACTCTTGAAGGTGTGTCATAGCATCCTTTAATCTCTGGACTTCCTCAGCTGGATCCACTAGGTCCGGCTCCAGCCTGTGCGCCTGTACTCGTACTCCGGGGTCAAGTTTTTCAGGAATGAGGTCTGGGTTGATCGCAGGAGTCCCAGACAGGTCAATACAAAGCTCATCGAGCCTCCAGCTTCCACTCTGGGCCACAAACGCTTCGCTCTCTGCTGACTTGGAGATGCACTGTGTGTGCCCCATCCAAAATCTGCAGCGGTTTATAAAAGCAGAAAATATGAGCATCGAGAATAAACCATGTCCATGTGTTCAACTTGGCACAGGAACCCGAACGCTCAGAACTTTCCTGCTAAAGCCTAGACGTACGCTTTAAAAACATACAAGTGTGCTTTGAGGGTTTGTGCCAAAATCCAGACCCATCAAACGACACGGGAAATCCAGGACCTGACGACAGCTACGTATCCGTCCTTCTGCTTTTTACAGACACATAATGAACGCGATACAACTTAAACATGGTCATAAACCACAGAGCTGACGGCAGAGGAGTTACACAGCATCGTGCTTTATTACCTTTTCATTTCATATTTAATATTAGACACCACATTTGTTTCAAAATCATTTAATATTGTATATTTATTCTTTAAATTAGAGGGAGATGCATCATTTGATACAAATTAAACTAAGTGTGTTTAAATGTATATTTAAAAACCATCTCATATTTTAATATTACTTTGCTAGAGGCTGCATTTCTTCTAGCCTTTATTTAAAATATAAACTTTAGAAGGTATTTCATAAAGAGAATTTTATTTTAGTTTTTTTTTTAATTTAGGGTCTAATTTTGTATTTCTCATTCAACAGGTATAACGTGTAAAATGCTAAATTGTAATCTTTCAGATTTGTATGTTAAAGATTTTACATCATCATCATATTACTCTTTGATGTTGGGATAAAAGTGTAATATAGATAAAAACACAATATTGCATTTTGAAGTTTTCACATATGTTATGAGCTGTGAAGTCCAATATTCCCAGAACCATGTTAATAATAATAATAATGTTGTATTGTAGTTTGGTTGAATATTAAAGCTGATAACACTTTTTTAAACATCCTTTAAATCTCAACATCTGTTTATTTAAAGCATCTTTGACTTCATAGTGTTTTGCTCTTAGTTAAAAGGCGCAGGTAATTAAAGAAAATAACCCTTACATTTGTTCTATTATGAAGTCATTTGCAATACCTTCAATGCCATTTATGAGACAGTGAAGAATCATTTATTCCTGATCTCTCCACAGAGGAGAGCCCAACACAATGCCAGTGGCCTTCAATCAAACGGAGTGCACTCCTGATAAGGAAACCCTGATGGTGGTGGGGTTTCAGAAACCTAGTTATTCATCTCTGATAATCCACATACATAAAAGCCTACCACCTCGAGTGGGTGTCATTAAAGCCACGTCGAGGAATCCTACATGAGCAGATATGAGGAAATAGCAAACAAGGGTGTAGCAGAAGTGCACTTAAATCAAGACGAGCCATGGCTTTTGTGGAAGGAAAGAAAGAAACAAACATCGAATCCCTTTCTTTCCAAGGATTTTCCACAGATCGTCTTCATAAATCGAACAGCAGAGAGTCATAGTTTAGATCCGTTTCTTTTTTCCCCCCTAAATCCAGTTTAAACATGAAACCAATTTACACATTATACAGAATAATAGAGGCTTTACACCAGATGTGCTCAATTAATGTCACTCATTACCACAAAAAGAAGAAGGAGGTTTAAATTGAAGCCAACGTTTGTTTAGGTTAATCATTAATGTTTGTCATAAAATAATACTAAATAGATCCATGTGCTCCAATTTCTTTATACAGCTTTGCATGAAAAAAAAAAACAACCCCTATCTATACTTTGAGAAGTATTCTGTTTGTAGTTGATTTTATTTTCTTGCATTTTATATACACACACACACCCCAACTCAGACCTGAAGTGTGTGTGTTCAAGCATTTCTAATCTTTGTCTTAAATCACAAACTTCATGAAGAACAACAAGCAGCACTTACCTTTTCCATGCAGTTGCACAGATTCAATGAAGCACTGCGGCAAGTTCACCACATCCTAGAATAATACTGTGTGAATTATTTATCCCAGGTTCCAGACTTCAGAAATAAGGCTGCTCACGCTGAGACACACAAACACACCAAAAAATCAGAGCTGTTTTGTTTGGCTTTATGAAAGAAAAAAAAAAGAAGAAAAGAAAAAGAAAAGGAGAGATTTAGTCCAGGATACAAGACACAGCCAGGCGGTGACACAGACCTCGTGTTGTCCAACCCTAAACCGCAGCCGTGGGCATGTTCTCACTACCAATTCTTCCACTTTATATGTGTGTAGGGTTGGTTTTTAAACCATTTTAAACCGCAAACGTCCATCAACAAATCAGGATCTTGTCGCTTAGCTTGTGTCCACCGCAGGATCCTGTGCGAGTGTGTATCTTTCTACAGGTTTTCCTCCGTTCTGAAGCAGCGCGCTGCTTTCCAGGAACATTCCCAGAAAGCTAGATCACGTGTGTGTGCGTGTATGTGCGTGTATGTGAGTGTGAGTGTGTGTGTATATATATATATGTGTGTGTGATCTGATCCTTACCCAATCCGCCTCAAATGTAACTTAATTACAGACACGTTGCTCTAATTAAGCTCCATGTTATTATCCACTTTTACGCAGCAATTATTTGCAAATGAGCGTCCCCGTGCGTCACGTGGTGCAACTTATAGGCCTAAGCATGGAATTTTTTTTTTTCTTTTCACGGATTTATTCACACAGGATAAATGACACACGATGTGCGTTTCCAAGAAACTGCCGCTGAGCAACAACACCAGAGTTTCTTGGTAGGTGGAGAATTGCGTCATGGCAGGGACCGGAAGTGAACTCCCTATTGGGGATAATGAATGGGCTGTCATTGATTTTTTTTTTCAGTTATCTACAATGTTTTATTGGCAAGATTGTCACTGTGTATTGTAGTTTGTGTAATATTAAACAGAGTGTAATATACTAGCATATATATATATATATATATATATATATTTATATTTATATTTATATATATATATATATATATATATATATATATATATATATATATATATATAGCCAGGCCTGTGCATTATTCTTTCTGGGCTCAGGGTCAGAGTGGAGTTGGAGTATATCAAGGGAACATTGTGCGTGAAGTGGGAATACACCCTGGATGGGAAGCCAATCCGTCATGTGCACACACACGTGCACACACAATTTCTGGAGAATCCAATCCGGAAGAAACCACAAGGAGAACATATGAATCTCCACACAGAACTGCGGATCCTGGAGGTGTGAGGCAACAACGCTACCCGCTACACCACTGTTAGAGCTACACCTTCACCTCAGTAAAACTAATCCTAATCTTAACCTTCACCTCAGTAAAACTAATCCTAAATGTAACCTTCACCTCAGTAAAACTAATCCTAATCTTAACCTTCACCTCAGTAAAACTAATCCTAATCTTAGCCTTCACCTCGGTAAAACTAATCCTAATCTTAACCTTCACCTCAGTAAAACTAATCCTAATCTTAACCTTCACCTCAGTAAAACTAATCCTAAATGTAACCTTCATCTCAATAAAACTAATCCTAATCTTAACCTTCATCTCAGTAAAACTAATCCTAATCTTAGCCTTCACCTCGGTAAAACTAATCCTAATCTTAACCTTCACCTCAGTAAAACTAATCCTAATCTTAACCTTCACCTCAGTAAAACTAATCCTAAATGTAACCTTCACCTCAGTAAAACTAATCCTAAACTTAACCTTCACCTCAATAAAACTAATCCTGATCTTAACCTTCACCTCAGTAAAACTAATCCTAAATGTAACCTTCACCTCAGTAAAACTAATCCTAATCTTAACCTTCACCTCAGTAAAACTAATCCTAATCTTAACCTTCACCTCAGTAAAACTCATCCTAAACTTAACCTTCACCTCAGTAAAACTAATCCTAAATATGACCTTCACCTCATTAAAACTAATCCTAATCTTAGCCTTCACCTCAGTAAAACTAATCCTAACCTTAACCTTCATTTCAATTTGATTCAATTTTATTTGTATAGCACTTTTAACAGTGGACATTGTCTCAAAGCAGCTTTACAGAAACATATAAACACAGGATAGAGATTTTAAGTGTGTGAATTTATCCCTGTTGATCGAGCCGGTGGTGACGGTGGTGAGCTAAAACCCCCTGAGATGATATGAGGAAGAAACCTTGAGAGGAACCAGACTCAGAAGGGAACCCGTCCTCATCTGGGTAACATCGGATAGTGTGAAAGTAAAAGAAAGTTCATTATGGTTTTTATATGAAGTCTGTTTGTTGAACTAGTCCACTGTTCACTAAAGGGGACCTGAGTGTAAATCTGCATGTGGTAATTGCAGTCCGAGTGGTACCATCCTCAGCAATCTCCAGGCTGTAGCCTCCAATTGATGAGAGCTCCATCCAGAGGTAGGGCATCAGGATGGATCGGGCAGGTCCGGCATGCAGAAAGGGTCATGATCACTGGTATCTCCATAAAATCATGTCTGGCTTGACGGAAGGAGAGAGGAAGAGGGAGGTAAAGGGAGGGCGTGATTATTAGGTATTCTTATTGTCCAGTGATGGATAAGACTGTGTACTTTGTGTAAAAGAACGTCTACTCCTGGTAGGCTTGAGTAAACAAATATGTTTTCAGCCTGGATTTAAACACTGAGACTGTGTCTGAGTCCCGAACACTAATTAGAAGACTGTTCCATAACTGTGAGGCTCTATGAGAGAATGCTCTTTCCCCTGCTGTAGCCTTCACTATTCGAGGTACCAACAAATAGCCTGCACCTTTTGATCTAAGTAGGCGTGGCAGATCATAAAAGACCAAAAGTTCGCTTAGGTACTGTGGCGCGAGAGCGTTTAGTGCTTTATAGGTCAGTAGTACTATTTTATAATCACTGTGAGATTTCACTGGGAGCCAATGCAGTGTGGATAAGATCGGGGTGATGTGGTCGTATCTTCTGGTTCTAGTTAGGACTCTTGCAGCTGCATTCTGGACTAACTGGAGTTTGTTTATGCTCCTACTGGAACATCCAGACAGTAAGGCATTACAGTAATCTAGCCTAGAGGTGACGAAAGCATGAACTATTAATAGCAGTGGAAGGCACGGGCCAGACCCCGGGCGAGGACCTCTCCCTGTCCGCCGCCCACAGTCTTCGAGATCTCCACCAGGTACCGCTTCGCCTCTCTCCGTGAGACCAAACCAAACGCCGTGATCATTGGAGACTCCATTGTTCGGAATGTCCGTGTCGCCTCATCTAAAGGTAAGGTGCACACACACTGTTTATAATCTTAAACTCAGTAAAGCTAAATAATCCTTATTAAAAAATAATCCTAATCCTAATCTTCACCTCAGTAAAACTAATCCTAATCAAAAAATTAGATTTAGCAAAAGTAATCTTAATCCTAAATTTAACATCAATAAAACTAATCCCAATCTTAACATTAATCTAAGTAAAGCTATGCCTAATCCAGACTTTAAGATCTATAAACTAATCCTAATCCTAAACTTCACATCAGTGAAATGAATCCATTTTAAACTCAGTCTAAGTAATCCTAATCCTAAAGTCTAAAGTCCTAGCCTAAACAATAAAGTAATTAAAATATTAACCTTAACCTCAGTAGAACTAATCATAATTCTAATCTTACACCCAGTAAAAGTAATCCTAAAATTAA
Source organism: Ictalurus furcatus (assembly GCF_023375685.1). NCBI lineage: Eukaryota > Metazoa > Chordata > Actinopteri > Siluriformes > Ictaluridae > Ictalurus > Ictalurus furcatus. The sequence continues at coordinate 24,987,221 of NC_071269.1, forward strand.
CCATAACTTTTTTAAAATTTAAGTTGTGGCTGTTTTATTATTTCGTAAATAAACCCTAAAAAGAAATTAAACACCACCACCACCCCCATTTTGTATATTATATTTTGCTATAATATACAAAAAAGAAACATTTGTGTGTGTGTATATAATATTTATTATTATTATTATTATTATTATTACTGCAATCTATTTTATATCAAAACGGCATAATTTCATTGTTCTTGCTTGTGATATCTTGAAATATCGCGGGATTTCCTACGATTCTTCACGAGCTCGGTTTGTGTTCCCAAATCCCGCGAGATTCAACAGGACGTCGGGTCTATTCGTAACCGTCCAAATCTCGCGAGAATACGCGACAACGCTTTTGTAATAGGCGCGCAGACAAGTGTGTTTATTTTTCCGTGTCCGCTGCAAGTTTGGCTGTGTTTCAGCCCCAAAAACACAACTGCAGCGGAACTTATATTAAAAAAATAGTCATATTTATCGAGTGTAAATGCGTTTGTTTGCAGTTTCGGTGTAGCTAGTTTGATATTTGTTTATATATAAGCCGTGCTAATGGCAGTGTTAGCATTTTAGCTAACTGGCTAAGCTAGCAAGGGAGCTAGAAATTCGTAACGGTGTTTTTTTTTTAATGTTGTTCTCGCGTTTTTTCTTTGAATTTTGGTATTTAAATCGCATTTTAGTACAGTAAAATGGGTTATTTAAAGTTAATCGAGATAGAAAATTTCAAATCGTACAAAGGAAGACAGATAATCGGGCCTTTTCACAAGTTTACTGCGATTATTGGACCGAATGGATCAGGTGAGTAGAGTGGACTCATAACATCAATCAATCAATCAATTAATTAATTAATGCATATAGTTATACTTTAGATAGCTCTTCAGCTAGTTTAGTTACGTAGATACATGTAATGTATTTATAACATAGTAGTGCTATTACTTGGCAGGAAAGGAACTGAAATATACACTCGCCGTCCATTTTATTAGGAACACCTGCTCGTTCATCCAATCAGCTAATCATATAGCAGCAGCACGATAAGATCTTCATTAATGTTCACATCAAACATCAGAACAAAGCAAAAGTCTGATCTCTCTGACCATGGTGCGGATATTTGAGGATTCAGGAACTGCTGATCTCCTGAGAATTTCTGTAGAGTTCACACTGGATGGTGCGAAAAACAAAAAAACCACCGAGCGAGTCGACAGTTCTGTGGGTGGAAACACCACGTCCATAAGAAAACGGCCAGATTGGTTCGAGCTGCCAGGAAGCATGTAGTGACTCGTATAATCACGCGTTACAGCCGTGACGAGCAGAAAAGCATCTCGGCGTGAACAAGACGTCGAACCTTGAGGTGGACGTGCGACCACGGATGAAGACCGTCCAGTTTAGGCGAGTCCGTGCCCTGATAGACGGAGATTCCAGTTCTTGGTTGACATCACAGGAGAAGAACCTGATGTGTTCTTCTGATGTTGTTGCTCATCCACCTCAGTGCTCGATGTGTTGTGCCTGCTGAGATGTTTTTCTGCTCACCGTGGTTGTGTACCAATCTAGAACCTAGTAGCTACCGTTTCACAAACCCACGTACAAGTGACGTATGGAATCACGCGCAGAAGTTCTTCTCGATTCGTCGTCATTTTCTAAAACGTTCTTTGGAAGTCTTCCTGACGGAAAAGCTCTCAGGGCTCTACGCCGAAGCTTTAAGGGTTTCTTAACTGAGTGCTACATTTTGTAAGGAGTGTTTCCGATCAGAAAGCGTTACCCTGTTACCTGTAGAACCCTTTTAGGAACGCTTAATTATACAACGAACCCTGGAAGAACTATTTTTATTTGTGCGGTTAAAAACAGCTCATTCAGAACCTGTCCGGACGTTAACATTTCACTTTTTGGTACATCTCATTTGGGTTCTTCATGGTTCGTGATAGTTTGTTGGGTAGTTAAGAGTTCTTTGCCCCTATTTAACCCTGAAGAACCCTTAAAGAACCCTGAAGAACAATTTTTTTTTTAATAAGGTAAAAACTCCTCACAAGTTGCTGCTCCTCTAGAAGTTTGACATTTGGCTTCTTGGTGCTTGGAACATTTTTATTTTTTTTAAAAAAGGGTTCTTTAGGAGTCCATTGGATAGTTAAGGGTTCTTTGCTTCCTAAAAATGGTTCTTCTGGAATTCTTTCTCATGAGAAAGCGCTTCATTGACTGGTTCTAAACAGAAGCTCCAAAGGTCCAACCAAAGAAGTTCTAGAGATTCCCAGTTTTTGTTATCGGAAAGGGTTTCATGTAGAACCCTTTGAAGAACCCTTTATCTTCCTAAACCCGTGTGTAGAAACGTGATGTTACGGAATTGCGCAATCGACCCAGAACCTGTGATTATAAGCCCCGCCCCCTCAAACACACCCAGAATCGGTTCATGCATTTTTTTTGTACTTTTTTTCTCTTCAGGGAAGTCGAACCTCATGGACGCCATCAGCTTTGTGCTGGCGGAGAAAACCAGCAACCTGCGTGTGAAAACGCTGAAAGATCTGATTCACGGCGCCCCGGTGGGGAAACCCGCGGCTAACCGGGCCTTCGTTAGCATGGTGTACCAGGAGGACAACGGCGAAGAGCGCTCCTTCACCAGAGTCATCATCGGTAAGGCTGCTGAGAACCTTACTCTCTCTCACACACACACACACTCGTATCATGTAGATCACGCTAAATGTCCACGTGTACGGATACTATAATAATAATAAGAAGAAGAATTGTGGTGATATTGTTGGTATTTTGAGATTTGTTTTTGTCTATTTACTCTCTCCCTCCATCTCTCTCTCTCTCTCTCCCTCCATCTCTCTCTCTCTCTCTCTCCCTCCATCTCTCCCTCTCTCTCTCCCTCCATCTCTCCCTCTCTCTCTCTCTCTCCCCCTCCATCTCTCCCTCTCTCCCTCCATCTCTCTCTCTCTCTTTCTCTTTCTTTCTCTCCCTCCATCTCTCTCTCTCCCTCCCAGGATCCTCGTCGGAGTACCGCATTAATAGTAAAGTCGTGGGGTTGCCCGAGTACAGTGAGGAGCTGGAGAAACTCGGAATTCTCATCAAAGCCAGGAACTTCCTGGTCTTTCAGGTCAGATGCGTTTAACTGTGTACACTCACTGTCCACTTTATTAGGAACACCTGCCTATTCATGCAGTTATCCCATCAGCTGATCACGTCTCAGCAGCACGTCAGCACGCAGATACAGCGCAAGAGCTGCAGTTAATGTTCACGCCACATTTCCGCTGTCGTGACTCTCAGGGTGCAGTGGAGTCCATCGCCATGAAGAACCCTAAGGAGCGAACAGCCCTGTTCGAGGAGATCTCTCGCTCCGGTGAGCTGGCTCAGGAGTACGACCGGCGCAAGAAGGAGATGGTGAAGGCTGAGGAGGACACGCAGTTCAACTACCACCGCAAGAAGAACATCGCAGCTGAGCGCAAAGAGGCCAAGCAGGAGAAAGAAGAGGTGAGAGTGATTCTGATTGGTCACTGATTCATTTTTAATTCCATCTCCCTCGGTCTTCCCCTCCTGCTCTTCCTCCAACTCTCTTCTTCTCCCTCCATCCCTCTCTCTCCCTCTGTCTTCCCCTCCTGCTCTTTCTCCGGCTCTCTTCTTCTCCCTGCATCCCTCTCTCTCTCTTTCTCCCCCTCTGTCTTCCCCTCCTGCTCTTTCTCCAACTCTCTTCTTCTCCCTCCATCCCTCTCTCTCTCTCTCTCCCTCTGTCTTCCCCTCCTGCTCTTTCTCCAGCTCTCTTCTTCTCCCTCCATCCCTCTCTCTCCCTCTGTCTTCCCCTCCTGCTCTTTCTCCAGCTCTCTTCTTCTCCCTCCATCCCTCTCTCTCTCTCTCTCCCCCTCTGTCTTCCCCTCCTGCTCTTTCTCCAACTCTCTTCTTCTCCCTCCACCCCTCTCTCTCTCCCTCTGTCTTCCCCTCCTGCTCTTTCTCCAACTCTCTTCTTCTCCCTCCATCCCTCTCTCTCTCTCTCCCTCCGTCTTCCCCTCCTGTTCTTTCTCCAACTCTCTTCTTCTCCCTCCATATCGCTCTCTCTCTCTATTTTCCCCTCCTGCTCTTTCTCCAACTGTTTACTTCTCCTTCCATCCCTCTATCGTTCTCTGTTTTTCCCTCATTCCCTCTGTGTGTGTGTCTGTCTCTCTCTCTCTCTCATATTTTTCCCCCTTTTCCCTGTCTGTCCCTCTCCCTGCCTCTTTTTACCCTCCTTCTCTCTCCCTCTTTCCTTGTTTTTCCTCCTTCTTCCTCTCTCTCCCTTTTTTATGGAAGGAGTCTCCAGTGTCAGTGTTTAGTAACAGTCAGTAAGATTTTCTGTGGTGTAAGTGGAATAAAGCACTTCGTACAGGAAAATAATCAACTTCAGGGTGATCAGTGACTCCGCTTCATCACCGCACCTCATCATTGATTATTTTCCTACAACAGCACAACGCGGAGTGGTTTATTCCCTACACGGTCCGCTCAGTATTATCCGAGTGTCATTCCCCCCGCAGGCCGAGCGCTACCAGAGGCTAAAGGACGAAGTCGTGCGTGCGAACGTCCAGCTACAGCTCTTCAAGCTCTACCACAACGAGTGCGAGATAGAGAAACTGAACCGCGAGCTGGCGCAGCGCAACAAAGAGATCGACAAAGACCGCAAGCGCATGGACCGTGTGGAGGAGGAGCTGAAGGAGAAGAAGAAGGAGCTCGGCCGGATGATGAGGGATCAGCAGACCGTCGAGAAAGAGATCAAGTGAGCGGTTTAGATGGGAATTATACACTCGAGGTTATAATATAATATAACTTTTACAAGTGGACGATTTTTTTTGGCTCCATTTCGTGTTTATACAGATTTAACGTCTTAGGAATTTTTGAAAACGTAAGCGTTCGTTGTTAAGTGGCGATGAAGTGGTTGGTTTCTTCCGCCCGCAGAGAAAAGGACGCAGAGCTAAACCAGAAAAGGCCGCAGTACATCAAGGCGAAAGAAAACACGGCTCACAAGATCAAGAAGCTGGAGGCTGCACGGAAATCCCTGCAGAACGCCCAGAAGTGCTACAAGAAGCGCAAGGCGGATATGGACGAGCTGGAGCGCGAGCAGAGAGCCGTGGAGACGGCCAGGCAGGAGTTCGAGGAGCGCATGGAGGAGGAGGCGCAGAGCCAGGGCCAGGACCTGCAGCTCGAAGAGAACCAGGTACACCTCCTATACAAATATCAGATATCTAAACCCTTTAAGCATGCACTGATCTCGGAGAGCCGTTTGTGCGCCGATAGGTTAAAGCGTATCACCGTCTGAAAGAAGAGGCTAGCAAGCGAGCCGCTACTCTGGCCCAGGAGTTGGAGAAGTTTAACCGCGATCAGAAAGCTGACCAGGACCGCCTAGACCTGGAGGAGAGGAAGAAAGTGGAGACGGAGGTACAGTAGAATAAATGCGGTAATCAGAGTCAGGAGAACAAGGTGTCGTGAGTCTCAGCGTCTTGCTTTATGTCCGAATGTCGTCTCGTCGCAGGCTAAGATCAAGCAGAAGATCCGAGAGATCGAGGAGAACCAGAAGCGTATCGAGAAGCTCGAGGATTACATCACTACCAGCAGGTACACCACGACGGCGACAAAAACGCCTCGGACTTTATCGGAGACGTTATTAAAGAGCGACACTTCATAAATTCGATCCGTTTATAGTTACGTTTAAGATTACGCAAAGCAACTTCACTTCCTTTATAGCAGTCTTTCCTTCCAAACATTTATTTATTTATTTATTGCATTTATATTTTTTGTTTTTCTGATGAATCTTTACCCCGTGTTCGGTTTCAAACTTTGTCATTTTCAAAGACAACAAAATTGCAGCGTACGTAAAGTGTAAAGCTTGTTCCCGATGCAGCTCATTTGCATGTAGCGACGCCCACAGAACTCCATAAAAGGTCATGTGCACAGAGAGCTATTTACGAAATAAATCTGTTCGTATCCAGCTTGATAAACGAGTATCAAGAGTATCGTTTCATGTCTTTCCGTTATTTCGATATCATCTACGCGCTCCTCGTTATAAGCAGCACGAGATCATTTATCGCCACGTGCTGTCGTTATCTTCTCCTCCTGCGTTACAGACAGTCTCTAGATGAACAGAAGAGGATGGAGGAGGAGCTCACAGAGGAGGTGGAGCAAGCCAAGAGGAGGATCGATGAGATTAATATGGAGCTTAACCAGGTACACCTCCGCTCGCTATCGTCTCTTAAATGCCAGTGGATCAGTTCTCAGTTCCGTCTTCATGATGAGCTCGAGGAAAGGATCTCATCACTGTGGTGTTTTTGTTTGTTTTTTTCCTCCGTGCAGGTGATGGAGCAGCTCGGTGACGCTCGTATAGACCGACAGGAGAACAGCAGGCAGCAGCGCAAAGCCGAGATCATGGAGAGCATCAAGAGACTCTATCCCGGATCAGTGGTACGTCAAAACGGGCCGGTCCAAAATCGATCTGTCTAGCTCTGTGCGGTTCATCGAATTTCAGATTTCAGTTTCGATCACGGCCTCCTACGAGTATGGAAATAAAATAATGGAGATAAAACTATTATCGTGCCACATTCCGTTTCGCACCGCTCTCATTTTGTGTTTTTAAAAACCGCACGCCGGGTTTCTTTACAGCAGCGCGCTTTTGAATCTCCCTGAAAGGCCAGACTCACTCCACGCCAGGCTGTAGCGTTTTTAGTTCAGCGTCTTGCCCAAGGACACTTCGGCATGTGGAGTCACGTGGGCCGAGAATCGAACCGCCAACCCTACGATTAGTGGACAACCCTCTCTACCACCTGAGCCAATTTTTATTCAGTTGAATTATATGCACTGTTAAAAATTCAGTAAAGTTTTTAAAAAAGTTAAGTTAATGCATGATGTTTCCAAAATCAATGAGTAATCGTGTTTAATAATCGTGATCTCAATATCGACTAAAACAATCGTGAGTTTGACTTGACTCGGACTTCACTCGATGAACTCGGGGGTCGAGGAGACCGTCCCGAGCTCCTGACAGAGTTTTCCTAGTTACAGGTCGAAAATTGCGAGACACGAACGCAGTGCTAATACGAAGCGCCGTGTAAATCTAAAAATAAAGTGGCCACGCCCATAAAAGACAGGGTGATGTGACTCAAGGACAGGACAACGTTTTTGAAAATCTTTAGCGTCCAGTGTCTACCAATTTCAAAGTGAAAGTGTGACGTGTAAATTTCTAAAAAATAAACAAACATGCACTTATTGTGATTCTGTCCCCTCTCTCTCTCTCTCTCTCTCTCTCTCTCTCTCTCTCTCTCTCTCTCTCTCTCTATAGTATGGAAGGCTCATAGACCTGTGCCAGCCCACTCAGAAAAAGTACCAGATCGCCGTAACCAAAGTTCTGGGCAAAAACATGGACGCCATCATCGTGGACTCGGAGAAGACCGGACGTGACTGCATCCAGTACATCAAAGAGCAGAGAGGAGAACCTGAAACCTTCTTACCTCTGGACTATCTCGAGGTGAACTTTCTGTAGTTTTGCCGTCGAATTCAGACGCTCAGTGTTTTTATTATTTTTTTTTGTAGGCAAACGTGTTAATCGTCCCTGCGCTCTCGCCGTCAGGTCAAACCCACGGACGAGAAGCTGCGTGAGCTGCGCGGTGCCAAGCTGGTGATCGACGTCATTCGCTACGAGCCTCCACAGATCAAGAAAGCTCTGCAGTACGCCTGCGGGAACGCGCTCGTGTGCGAGAACGTAGAGGACGCCCGCCGGATCGCTTTCGGAGGACCGTACAGGCACAAGGTCCTCGTTACTTCGCGATTATGTGTTGCGTTAACGTAGCGGGCATTTTTACTGTAAACAATTTATTTCTATAAAGTTCTACAAACAGTCTTTTGCGAAAATAAAGCTCTGCGGGTTAATTTAAACGAGTAAGGGAAAGGTACTGTTGTAGGATAAACAATCGGCCACCTTTCTGTTTACAGAAATATGCTTTTTATCCCTTTATATTTACATTTAGCGTCATGGGACGTCCTGAATCAAGTTTCTTCCTGTACTTCCTGTTCCTGTTGTGTGTAAAGCAGCTATAAATATTGTCATTTCCTCATCATTATCTTTTATCTTCTCTCTCTCAAAGTTAATAAGACCAAAAAAAAGTGTTTTTTTTTTCCCCTAACAGAACAGAAAACTTCACCGTGTCAACGATTACACGCAGTTTTAGTCCGTCTATGTGAACGAGCTACTGTACTACATTATTTAAATTTATTAATTATTTTTTTTAAATCCAGAGATATTTACAGAAATGCTTTTCTCGGTCCAAAACATATCCTCTAGTTAAATAGGTCAGGGTGTGAGAAGTCCATCAAGCTTAAAAACCTTGTTAGAAAGGAGATACAAGGACAAAAAAAAAAACACGTGTGTGTAAAACGTCAGGTAAAAATGATTTGTAAAGTGTTCTATATTACTAGATGTATTCAGCCGGCTTGTTTTGCCTTTTCGGTTCACAGACCGTGGCTCTAGACGGAACACTGTTCCAGAAGTCCGGTGTGATCTCTGGAGGCGCGAGTGACCTGAAGGCCAAAGCTCGCCGCTGGGACGAAAAAGCCGTGGACAAGCTGAAGGACAGGAAGGAAAAACTCACCGACGAGCTCAAGGTGAAAACCGTAGAAAATGTTTGTGCGTGAGGCCGGAACGTTGCGGGCAATCGGGTGGCTGAACGACGTGTTCTGTCCTGTGTAGGAGCAAATGAAGGCGAAAAGAAAGGAGGCGGAGCTTCGTCAGGTGCAGTCTCAGGCTCACGGGCTGCAGATGAGGCTGAAGTACTCTCAGAGCGATCTCGAGCAGACCAAAACTCGCCATCTGTCCTTAAATATGCAGGTCTGGTAATTACAGAAAATATATATATGTGCACGTCATAATGCTATGTTTAAGACACAGCTACGTTGAAAAAAAATTTTTTTTTATTTTAGGAAAAATCCAAGCTAGAGAGCGAGCTGGCCAACTTTGGGCCCCGTATCAACGACATCAAGAGGATCATCCAATCACGTGAGAGAGAAATGAAGGAGCTCAAAGACCGCATGAACTTGGTACGAGGAAAAACATCATTGAGTTAGAACCCAGCGGAGGACGAGAAAACGTCCCGTTCGAGGTCTTTATTTACGTCTGTTATCATTTGTTTTTGTTTGTTTGTTTGTTTTTCCAGGTGGAGGACGAAGTGTTCTTGGAGTTCTGCAAGGAGATCGGAGTGAGGAACATCCGTGAGTTTGAGGAGGAGAAAGTGAAACGGCAGAATGAGATCGCAAAGAAGCGGTGAGATTCGGATGAAAATTGTCCATTTCTGTGTTTATACAGAAATATTATCACACGAATATTATGATAATTCATTAGTATTATATGAATTTCTTGAATTCTCGATTCCGATTGGGTCCGAAGTTGCTGAATAACTTTCTGATTCTGTAAATCGCTGGTTTATATTAATGCACTTCTTCTGATACGTCATCGTTTCTATAGTAACGACTCATTCACGGGGACTTGTGTGGCGAACACACCACGTAATCTGAGACTTTTTTTCTTAAAGTGTTAGAAAATGAATGGAAGGAGTCTCCAGTGTCGGCTTTGTAACGTGTTATGACACGGGGAACGTCTTCAGAACGTTGCGTTTTTTCATTAACGTAACAAGCTGCGTTTTATTTTCAGTCTTATTAACTTTGAGAGAGAATAAAAAAAGAGAGGCTGGTGACAGAGTGTCCGTTTATAAACAGATAAAATGTCGTTCTTTAATACGGAGCGTTTTATTCCTTTCTTATTGAAATGTAAGTATCGAAAACAACTGAAGCACTCCCCACCCCCCCCATCCCCCCAGTTGATTATTCGGGCTTGTTTTAAAACCGATATATTCCTCACGCAGCTTGGAGTTTGAGACCCAGAAGACTCGCCTAGCGATCCAGCTGGATTACGAGAAGAACCAGCTGAAGGAGGACCAGGAGAAGGTCATCATGTGGGAGCAGACGGTGAAGAAGGACGAGAGCGAGATCGAAAGACTAAAGAAGGTGAAGGATGTTTCTAGAACGTTCACCCTGTTAAATGTTCTGACGCGCGTGTGTTCGGAACCTGTGTTTCACCGTGTCTGTGTGTCCGTATGACGGTTTCTAACAGGAAGAGCAGAGGCACATGAAGATCATCGATGAGACCATGGCTCAGCTTCAGGACTTGAAGAATCAGCACCTCACCAAGAAGTCGGAGGTCAACGACAAAAACCACGAAATGGAAGAAATCCGTAAGAAACTCGGTGGAGCCAACAAGTGAGGGTTTTTTTTTTGTTGTTGTTGTTGTTGTTGTTTACTCTTGCTGTTTTTATGAGTACTCGAAACAAGTTATGTTTGGCCGATGAGAAAACGCAGCGAGCTGGAAGTGTAAAAGCGAACTGTATTTGATAAGCGCTATATAAACACTGTTGTGTATGTGTTCGTGTGCGTTTAGAGAGCTGACGCAGCTTCAGAAGGAGGTCACGGCCATTGAGACGAAGCTGGAGCAGAAGCGCAGCGACAGACACAACCTGCTGCAGGCCTGTAAAATGCAGGACATCAAACTTCCTCTCAGATCAGGAACCATGGACGACATCAGCCAGGAGGAGGTCGTTTATTCCGTCGATTCATTTTCATAATGCGGTTAAAGCGAACCCGCTGGTTTATACTCGACACGGCAGCAGGGCGAGCAGCGTTGATCGCGCACTCGGCCGCGCACCTTAAACAGTAGCACTAGACGAAACATCAGGGCCAAAATCATCCATGTTTCTCCTGTAAAATGTCCGGCAGTCGTCGTGATTGTTGTCATGAACCGACCTTACATTCAGAAGTATTTAGTCATCTTAAAGATCCTGTACTGAAAACAGAACTTTTTACTAAGTTTAAAGGCTGTATGAGAGGTTTTTAAAATTCATACACTAACGTGGTTGGACACGACGTTGGTTTGTTCATTCAGTTGTGGACACAGGATGATGTTTGTATCGTACCACGCAGACATGTCACGATCATTTCTAAGGATGTGCACGAGCTGTGCTCTCCGAACGAGCAGGATACATGCGTGCGGCAGCCATCTTGTCTACGTGTAGTTCAGAGCTAGTATGATTGTAATCAAACGCTGTAAAGTCTTAAGGCCATGTGATCGAATGGAAATTTCGAAGGGGATAAAAGCTGCTTCAGACCTTCCTGGAGTGAGATCTGACTTAAGACTGTTTATAGTTTTAGACCCTTGGATCATCAGTTCCCATGTTTATCTCCAATCAAACTCTGCGTAAATGTTTGTGAAGACGACAAACTGACTCGTTCAGCACGTCAGTCTCAAGGCCGAAATGTCCGGACGCTTCTTTCATGTATTAGCAACTATGTTATGATATTATAGATGTTATCGCGAACAAACTATTGTTTATTAGCTGTTTTTATGTCTGATTTTAGCGTTCATGCTACTTGGTACTAGTGTTTGCGAATTCAAATTTTTTTTTTTCTCTAAACTATTAAATCATCCGGAACCGATAGCTTAAAAAAGGCAGTAAAATGAGCATTTCCACCATTTCGGGTAATATTCCGTTGTAGGCTAATTTATTTTATTTATTTATTTATTTTATATGATACATTTATTAATTAAATATAGTGAACCGATGTTAACTGTACACTTGTCTGATGTTAGCTAGCTCAAACACTCATCGATTTTAGATTTTATTTCACATTACTGAATGCGTGGAATAAGGGGCGGGGCTTAAACCACCTGAGCTAATTGTTTGTACTGATCTCCGGTTCTTACTGGTGTATTTTTGAGCGACGACACCTGCTGATGCGCACGTTGTAAAGTAATAATTGTTCACATTCACAGGGAAGTTCTCAGGAAGAAAGTCTGAGCAGCAGCCAGAAAACATCCAGCACCGTTTTAGCCAAAGAGGCTCTCATCGAGATCGACTACAGCAGCCTGTCTGAAGACCTGAAGGTACTTCATTTATTTATTTATTTATTTATTTATTTATTTACCTACCTATTTATTTAAACAAACATACAGTCGATTCTTTTTTCCATCGAATTCCAAGAGCGTTCGTGCGGTTTGAAGAAGAAAAAAAAATCGCTCCAGCCCCTCGTACGATACTCTGAGTCGCCTCGAACGGACAAAACGCTTCCGAATCTGTAAGAAGTGTATAATTACGAGAAATAAAAACATCCTCGGGGAGTTTTAGGAACGTAACGAATCGGTCCGCCCACTCGTCTCTCCGAATTTTATCTTACTGAGAAGCCGTCATTTCCTCTTTCACAGTATAGATTATTAAAACAAATACTTGCTAGACAGTGGCTAGTGTATTAGGTACACCAACCTTATAGCCGGAGCTGCATTATTAATGGTAATTAATATCTATTTTAATCCTGATTATAATTTGAAATGAATCAAACGTCGCCGGTTAATGAATACGAATTAATTCATGTTGTTTCGGTTAACATGAGAATCCGTCTATTGAGTTTATTCGTTCATTTACACGTATAACTATTGGAGTTAAACGGACGTTTGTTCTGGTAGCTTTATATATTTTTTTATATTTAAAATTATTATAATTGGTGCGCTATTTGAGTTTGATCGCATTTAAGTGTTAAACGTCTTTTTAAGAATTCAGGGTGGATCTGTAAAATAATATTTTTTATTATTACTGATTCAATGTTAAAGTCCAAAAACTGTAAATTCCAGGTCTAAACTGAATTGTGTAAAAAAAATATTTAAGTAATAATTAAATTCTTAATGTTTTTATTTGCCTGAATGAAATTATTAAAAATTTCTGTAGGATAGCGTTTAGATTTTTTAAAAAAAATGTATTTTAATTGATCATTTTAACCTGTTTGTTGTCATGGAAATAGCCATGCTAGCTGGTATGGCGTTAAATTATAAACAAACACGCAAACAAGATGAAGGTCGTTCGTCCAAGCTGATGAACTCGGTGGTTTTTATGTTGTCTGCGTACCTCAGGACTCTCTGTCGGAGGATGAGATCAAAGGCGAGATGAACACCCTTCAGCAGAGGCTTAACGAGCAGCAGAGCATCCTCCAGAGGATCAGCGCTCCCAACATGAAGGCCATGGAGAAGCTGGAGAGCGTCCGAGACAAATTCCAGGAGACGAGTGACGGTCAGAGCCGGTTTAGTTCTTCCCGTGGTTCCTCGTGTGGTTCTCTTCCCCAGGTTATGAAGAATAATCTAAACTCTTAACGATGTTATCGTACGCTGTCACGGTTTCAGAATTCGAAGCCGCTAGGAAGAGAGCAAAGAAAGCCAAGCAGGCTTTCGAGCAGATCAAGAAGGAGCGGTTCGATCGCTTCAACGCCTGCTTCGAGTCCGTCGCCACCAACATCGACGAGATCTACAAAGCACTCTCGCGCAACAGCAGCGCTCAGGTGAATTCCCCTCCCCTTATCTCGAGAAATCCGTATCGGCGAGCGTGACGAAACCCTGCCGTTAAAACTCCGGGTCGTGTAATTCCAGGCTTTCCTCGGACCGGAGAACCCGGAGGAGCCGTACCTGGACGGGATCAACTATAACTGCGTGGCTCCTGGGAAACGTTTCAGACCCATGGATAATTTATCAGGAGGAGAGAAGACCGTCGCCGCTCTCGCTTTACTCTTCGCCATTCACAGGTGAGAACGTCTGCGTAATTACGAGAGCTCGCGATCCCAACTCGGTCAAAAACAGTCAACAATAACATCTTGCATCATGACACTAATGACATAGCACTTATTTGTCTTCCAGCTATAAACCTGCTCCTTTCTTCGTGCTCGACGAAATCGACGCGGCTCTGGACAACACCAACATCGGCAAGGTCGGCGTTCCGGGCGGCGCTAAATTTATTCGTTCTTGACCGAACGTCCCGATCACGTCGATCTTAACGCATTCACGTGTTTACTTGCAGGTCGCTAACTACATTAAAGACCAGTCCGTCCAGAACTTCCAAGCCATCGTCATCTCGCTGAAGGAGGAGTTTTACACCAAGGCTGACTCGCTCATCGGCGTGTATCCCGAGGTCAGTCAGCTCACTAACTCGCTTCGCTTTTTACTCTGTATTATCTTATAAATCTCACATAAACCATATCTCTGTCTGTTCTCCGCTTACAGCAAGGAGACTGCGTGATCAGTAAGGTCCTGACCTTTGACCTCTCCCAGTATCCAGACGCAAACCCTAACCCTAACGAGTAAAGAAGCTCACACGTTCCCAAACACAAGCCGGGTTTGAATTTCACCTCGGCCCGTTGTGTTTAAATGGTTTTTGTTTTTTTTTCCTGGTCACTTATTCCTCTTATATAGTCGTATAAAATATTCGTGATATTTCTGATGTCGTTACATTCGTTTTTGGGATTTTTTTTTTGCGTTTTAGCAGTAATCATGTTGAGAGTTGCACTCGCTTTTTTGCCATTTTTACCGACGTACATCTTTAATCATGATCGTTATGATGGATTTGTATTAAATTAGCGATCTTCCACCCGTCACATGACCCCTTTTTTGTACGATCATGTTTTTCAGTATGAATTAAAACCTTGGCGCTTCAGGATTTTTAGCTGTGCTTTATATGTTTAGATGTTTCTTCTTAAACTAAAGTGTAAAATTATTGTTGGGGGGGGGGGGGGGTTTCGGTTTTTTTTTTGTTTTTTTGTTTTTTTTTTGGACAATAAACTGTTTAATAATCCGAGTAAGACCTTTTGTGCTCGCTTTAAACCTTAAGATCAGAGATCTGATTTTTAAAGGAGTTTGTTTTAAACGATGTTATTAAAGTTGTGCATAATTGTTGTAGCTACGTTTATTCAAGTTAAGCCTACCGCACGTGTTAATAACTCAAATTAGCAAGAATATTCACCGTACAGCTGGTTTGAGTTTAGCCACGCCTACAAAACTCCATAAAAAGCAAAGCTCAGAGAGGGTTTAACATGAAAAAATGGCAACTAAACCGTGGAAGAGGGCCGCGCTAAAGCTCCCAGTTTACCACACCGTAGACGCACAATAACTCCTCCTCCTTTTATAGGGTGCCGTTATTTTTGTCCTAATCGAATAGCTAGTCTTATTACGGATTTTTTTTGGAATCGAGTAACTCATCGACAACTAGAAGATACGATACGAAACGTAGGATACGATCGGGTTTTTCCCCCCGGAGTAACTGGATTTTCAATAACACTACGTGAATATTTCTTGTGCTGCTGTGAAAGATTTACGACGTACACACACACACACACACACACACACACACACACACACACACACACACCCCCTTCCTTCTACAGAACATTGGACATATAAGATGTCAAGCTTATATCAAGCTTTCACAGCACGTTATGTTGCTGACTTCAGGAATAGAGCGAAGATTTAAAAATAGCTCCGCTTGTGAAATTTGAACGGTTTATGATTGCGTCAGTGATGCCCCCGGGGTTTGTGGGTAATCTAGGAAACCATAAACTAAAGCGAATTAACATGTCGACGGCAGAGGTTTAAAATAAACATTGGAATTTTATTACAAGCTAAATCTCGGACGTTATCAAAGATCATGTGTTTAATTCTAAAGATTAATATGCGGGGTCGTTCAGGGCGGAGAGATACTATGGTGTTGAAGTTTATTTGTTGTTAAAAGTGTTCACTTTAACTTTGGTTGTAGTATTAGGGATTTACACGTGTCAAAGGGCAAAGGTCAGTCCTGTGACAGAGGCACGGGATGATCAGGTTCTATACTGCATCAACAAAACGGCGTAAGAAATCTCATTTTTCGTTCAGTTTCAATTTGGTGTTTGTTTAAACCCCGATGGAGCTATAAATCAGCCATTTTCTCCAATCTGGCAACCATGGCTATATCTGATACTCCTGTGGGCTGAGCAGCTTGTGGGGAGTTCTGTGGATAATTATAAACACACACACACACACACACCGAGAGCTGTGAGCAGACGGTCACTTCACGTCAACACTGCTCTGCTGCACTGAGGCACATGGAGGTGAGAAAGCCCACACCCAGGAAGCGTGTCCGCTGTGAGAGCACAGGTGAGGACACCGAGGATTTGTGCATGATCGGAGTTCGCTTCGGCTTTGGTTTCAGGCTTCGATTTGAGTCGGACGCTTGGGAACGGGGAGGACGGGTCAGGACGGGTCACTCACAGGCCTCGGGTCTGCGGCGGTCGATTTACGATTTTCTCTTAGGGCTATACAACATGCAGCATTATTATTATTATTATTATTATTATTATTATTTTATTATTATTAACCATTACAATAAGTACCACCCTAACATTATCAATGACTCTTTCCTATTCATTAATAGTTATTAACTAATACGTTATTACCTAATACTTATTATTAGTTACATATTAATATTAACTAGTGTAATTAAATAATGCTTCTATTATTATTATTATTATTACACAATTTGACATATGAACAATATTAGTTTCATATTAATGAGCAAAATAAAATGATAATTTCCTAATGAGATTACCCTATTATTTATTATTCTCTTCTTTTTTCATCTTAAAACAATATTAATTTGTAATATTGACATAAAATAATACATTTCTTGCCCTATTATTAATGTAGTTTATTATTGTTAATAACCAATATTAGTACTATGCTAATATTAATGACTTTCTTATTTTGTTAATAATTTAGTTACTAATAAATGTTTACCTAATACTTATATTATTATTAATTATATATTATTACTATTAACTAGTTTAATTACATGATGCTACTGTAATTATTATTATATAATTTTATCATTACACAATTTATGACATGAGCAATATTAGTTTCATATTAATAAACAAAATAAAATTATAATGCCGTGATATTATTACCAAATTATTTATTTATTCTCTTCTTTTTTTCATCTTAAAACAATATTAAAATATTTAAATGAAAATAAAATTTTAAATATAAATTATATATATATATATATATATATATATATATATATATATATATATATATATATATATATATATATATGTATCTAATTAATGTCAGTTATTATTATTATTATTATTAAGGCATTAGTAGTAATAAAAAAACAACAGTAATAAAAATTATAATAATAATGTCCTGGTAATTAATTATTATAATTTACTAATAAATACTCGAGTTATTTCATGTTTAGTCATAAAATGTGTCTGATGTACAGTATATTTTATAAATAAAAAATAATACTAATACTAAACTCATCCTCAAATTATAAGCCTCGTCTGTAGGAAGCGTTAAAGGTTCTACGTAGAACCCTACTGCAGTGTTTTTCTATCAGAAAGGGTTCCAAGTAGAACATCTTTGGAATATAAATCCCTTTAATTATCCACTGAAGCCTTTAAGAATCCTTTTTTGTCTAATATTATACTACTATTACTAATCCGAATCGTAATATGATTTTCTAGGAGAGGGTTTTCTCAGAATTATGCGTTGTTCTCAATCTTCAGAAAAGACAGGAATGTTATTTAAAGGAATTTCACACGCTGTTGTATCCGCTGCTGTTGAGGCATTTTTGAAATCTTTTTGTGAATGAACACTCCGACTGGTTGAATAATAATAATAATAATAATAATAATCCTGGGATAGAGATGTGTTGTGGAGAGTGTAAGGAAACACGTCCTGTCTTACTGAGTGAGATATACATGAGATTCATGTTATATGACCCAGTGGGATAACGAAGATTACGCTCATGATCGTTAATCTGGTGTTCACAATGCCAGCGAAGTACTTTAGCTCTGTAATGACTTTCGTCGCCCTGAATGCTCATCACTCAGAGGTGCCAAGACCTCCGACACGCATTGCCAAGTTCCTGCAACTCGAGTGTCGATTTACAGAATCGTTCACTGTCTGGAGGGACATCAAGGGCATCGGGGAGAAGTAGAGGAGTCGCACATCCCCCCGGAACACTGAGCACTGGCTTATCTCCTGGTTTGATTAAATTACCTATAATCCCACTCACAATCTTCACTAACTGCAGCCAGTTTACCTTCGGCCTAATCTCTATCCCGCACATTCATTCCTCTTCAGTAAGCGCTTTATCCTGGTCAGGGATATCCGCCGTGGATCCGGAGCCCAGCCAGGGAACACTTGGTATGAGGTGGGAATACGCATTCTCTCGCTCGTTTACACCTGGGGTCTGTTTAGAGTCGCCAGTCACCGGCACGGTCACGTATTTGAGAGGTGGGAGGAAACCGGAGAGCCCGGTTCGTGTGAACATGTAAAACCCGAGCTCAGGATCGAACCGTGGGCCTGGTTCATTTCAACACATCTGTAACGTACAGTATTTTACTTCAATGAATATCTAATCTAAAAAAAATAATAAATCTCAGAAAAATAATGGGACTTTGAAAAACTACACATGAGACAGGCATGAGTGAAAGAGTTATTATATCTGTTCTTGTGGAGTAAGACAGTCGGGAAGTGGGCGTGGCCTTTTGAGGATTTAAAAAAAAATCTAATGATATAAGGTGATGATAGCCAAAATGTAAACAATCTACTGTTAAATTTATAAGCAAACAATGGTGATCAGTGATTGGACGTTGGGAAACAATGGTGATCCGTGATTGGACGTTGGGAAACAATGGTGATCAGTGATTGGACGTTGGGAAATAATTGTGATCAGTGATTGGACGTTGGGAAACAATGGTGATCAGTGACTGGACGTTGGGAATACTGGTGATCAGTGATTGGACGTTGGGAAACAATGGTGATCTGCGATTGGTTATTGAGAACCTCAGTGATTGGTGGATGGGAACAATGCTGATCAATGATTGGTTGTTGGCACCAAGGGTGATTCGTGATGGTTAGCGTTAAGTCTAGGCATACCATTAATTACCTGCATCAATAATTATATCAGTGGCTTATTCTCAGAAGGAGAGTAAGACAAACATATGTGTGTGTATGTGTGTCTAGGTGTGTGTGTGTGTGTGTGTGTGTGTGTGTGTGTAGTAAGGTAACGCAGTAAGGTAACCCAGATGAATCAGCTGACAGAGGAAGTCCAATCCTCAGACTTTAGCCTCTGCACACACACACACACACACACACACACATACACACACACAGATGCTATCTTCTGCCGGATAGATACCAGTACTTCTTTGTGACAAAGACAGACAAACACTGAAATGGCTCACCTGCAAAGACAGCTTTCCCAGAATCCCCTGGAGAAGATCTGGGAGCCGTGGATGAACAGTAAACTGAGCCGAAGGCGAGGGTGTAAGTGACATCAGAGCCACGTCTCTCTCATTCTCACATTCTCTCTCCCTCTCTTTCAACTGGACAATTTTTCAATTTAGCAGCTGTTTACTAACTTAAAAGGCAAGTCCTGCGCGCGCGCATGTGTGTGTGTGTGTGTGTGTGTGTGTGTGTGTGTGTGTGTGTTATCATGGTAGAATGTATCCTTAATAGATTATTAATATATAAAATGGTGTTAATCAGAGAACACGTACAGCTACACGATGTGCTTTTCACAGTGACCTCAGGGCCGTTAACCTCCGAGAGATACGAGTTCATGGTCCTTTTCCACAAACACACACACACACACACACACACACACACACACACACTCTGTCTCTCTCTCTCATAACACATTATCTACGGGAAGCTACATAAAGAATAAAACACTCCATTTTGTGCTGTGAGCGTGATGTAATGCGTGACGAGGTGGTGTGATGAAGCGGAGTTACTCTTACCATACCCAACTCTTTTATTCCTCTTATACAGAGATTTGCCAATGATGACCTTTTAAATTATTTACAGAACATGCCATACTTTCATTTTTTTATCTGTTTATAGTTACAATAAATTTTGTGGAGCATCCATGAAACAGGTTAGTTCCAGTCTATTCTCTTACGCGCCGTTGGAAACAAACAAACCAAAAAAAAAGCTTTTCATGTTACCAAGAAACCACAAAGTGGTTCTTAAACTCCGTGTTGAAATGTAAGTCAGAAAACGTACAGAAAAGTTACAGCTGACACTGGAGACTCCTTCCGCCGTTAACTAAACGCAACTCTGATAAAACCCGTTTTTCATCGTTAAATAACGAAACATCGATTAAATCCATTCATCATCAGCTTTAGATTAAGTGGTGCGTCGTAGGGCTTTGACGTTCGAGTCCGATATCAAGAAATTTTCTGTATTGTCTTGGTCCTGGAATTATTGCGATTTGTACTCGGATTTTTCCGAGTCTTGGGTATCGGTCTCGCTAAATATGGTCTCCACTGAGAGTTTGATAAATAATGTTCGTGTTTGACAAGAAGGAAATCCTTTTTTTTTTTTTTTCCAGAGAACAACCTAATTATTGGTACAATGCTCCAAAAAAAAAAGTCGGATTACACTCGTTCGCACTTTCATTTGAACTCGACCTTGACTTGACCTCGACCCCCTTAAGACTCGGTCTTGAGTCAATCTTGGTCTTGGACTTGTCTTGGACTTCAGCATTCCAGCGTCCGCTATACAAGTCCCTGATACTATAGAGAACTATTGTCAGAGCTGCTGTTGTTGAAACGTATTCAACACCTTCTGACCAATGAGATTAAAGAATTCATCAGCGCTGTGGTATTATAATCTAAATTAAGTCAGGGTTAGGGTTAGATGTGGGTAATATTTGCCACTTAATGGATAATTCTTCATTTAGGAAATCCTTTGAGCAGGTAACATAAATGCCTGAGATTTTCTTTGCTCGAATACCGACGTTGTCCTCGGCCGCCCCGCACTCCCCACGCTCTAATTTCATACAGCTGATGGGTTCATGTTTTTTCTTTCTTTTTTTTAAATCTTACTGTCGTGTTCTAGCGTCTGTGCCGCAGTTCACAAACTCACCCACTATGATCGTGATGGTCGGTCTGCCTGCCAGAGGAAAAACCTACATCTCCAAAAAGCTAACACGCTACCTCAACTGGATCGGCGTTCCCACGAAAGGTAAATGATGAAAACGATTTGTATAGCATGAGTTGAAACGTGGATTACGCTGCTATAAATTCACCCCTAAAATACAAAGATTAAACTATAATGGAAATTTAAAAAATACATCAACCCAACAAATTCATTACTACTATTAATAATGTTTATTTGGGGCAGGGGGGGCTTGACAGTTATGGCTTTGTGTTACTGATCGGAAGGTCGGGGGTTCAAACCCCAGCACTGCCAAGCTGCCACTGTTGGGCCCTTGAGCAAGGCCCTTAACCCTCTCTACTCCAGGGGGCGCTGTATCATAGCTGACCCTGTGCTCTGACCTCGACTTCCTGACATGCTGGGGTATGCGAAGAACAAAGACTTTCACCCTGCTGTAATGTATATCTGACCAATAAAGACTCGTTATTTATCAGTCCCTCGAGGATTACGCGACTTTGCGATCGCAGGAATGAACGCAAACTCGAACAAACGCTACGATATTCGGAGGAGCTTGCTATTTTTTTTTCGAAATAACCGCAGGATTTCCACAGATTTTGGCTGAGACACATCATGTGACGTCATCACGACGCGCATTCAGTCGAAGATGAACATGAGTCCAGCTAAAATATCTCATTTACCAATGACCATCACTGCGAAAGACCATCCAGAACAATTTCATGCGGTTGCAAGTTAAGTAGTTTTCCAGAAAAAAAAAAAAAACTCCACAAGTTGCAAAATCGAGCGTTTTTTTTGGCCACAGCAATAAAAAACCGCCGCAATATTCTGTACAGACTGGTTATAGCAAGACTAATGACTTTGATCAGCACCGTGTCCGTAATCGATCTCCCCCCTTTCCTCTAACAGTGTTCAATGTTGGACAGTACCGCAGGGAAGCCGTTCAGTCCTACAAGAGCTTTGAGTTTTTCCGTCCAGACAACGAAGAGGCCATGAAGATTCGCAAGTAAGCGACACACCCAACTTTTCTCACTGCTTATGTAACGACCCCTGCTGAATTTTGTTAGCCGTTTTCTTCCGAATTCAATCTTGGTCGATTCCCATCCACCATCCGGCTATCCGCCGTCTTCCGCATACTTCACCTCACGGACGCGCACGATTGGCTCGTGCTGCTGTGATCGATCGGGGAGACAGAGTATGCCCCGCCCACACAGACAGCACAGAAAATTTTGCTCTCTAGCACCACGGACAGCGACCTTGCTGAATTTTACGCGTGACCTGATCTAGGGTTCGGTCGTAACAGTGTTAATATTATAATCTCCTCAGGTCTAGATAGACGTAATCATGTTCAAGATATATTTACTCGCTAGAATGTTGTTGTTTTTAGCGCTGTACGGAATGTACCGTGGGAGGTTATGTGTGTGAGGTGGTGGTGGTGGTGTAGCTGGGTGTGTTTTTGTGTTCAGAGCTTGTGCACTTGCTGCCCTAAACGACGTAGGTGCCTACTTCAGTCTGGAGCAGGGCCAAGTCGGGGTGAGTTTTTTTTTTAACTTTACCTCTTACTACAAAATAAAATCAAACAACCAAGACGTGTTTGGTGTATGAAGCGTGCGTCTTTACTTTCGCACTGGTGCTACGACGCTAATCAAAAGAAGCATATAGTCTCCAGTTTAGCATACCTTTAGCTTCTTGCGCAGCTGGCTTTTAAACGGCACTCTTTTTGCCTGCAGGTTTTTGACGCCACAAACACAACTCGTGAGAGGAGGGAGGTCATTCTGTCGTTCGCCAAAGAGAACGGCTACAAGGTCTTTACAAAAACCCGAACACGATCGCTTCTTCTTCGACACTCAGATATAACTAACTGGCGAAGTCGAGTTACGGTTAACACCTCCATGGTGGTTATTTTCCAACAGCATAAAGTGTTTTATTCCTTTTACCCAGCAGTGATTTAATCAATAATGACAAATTTCTTATTCATCAAAGAACAAAGCATCATACTTTTTTTTCTTTTTCGGAGTATAGTTACGTGTAACGTCACTGAGAAACCGCAAAACATGAACCGATCCGTCCTGAAGAACTCGGACGGTTACAAAGCGCTGACACTGGAGACTCCTTCCGCAAATGTCTCCACAGGACGCTTATACGTTTTTATACGTCTTAAACAGCAGCATGATTGATTTTTTAAATTTTTTTTCTCTCTTTAATTCTATTTATTATCAGACCGTTTTGTTCTCTTCCAGGTGGCGCTAGAAATTCTGGCTCACACAGAAACATGATTTCTAGATAGAATAATTCACTCCTCTTCTGTAGATGATTCAAATGACTGTACGTAGGCTTGTGTTAACACATCGCTACGTTTAAATCTGATTCCGATTCTCTTTAAACGCGAATGAAACCATTTAAATCTAGTATGGTCATTTTGGAGAAAAAAAAAAAAAATGGTTGTCTCTTTTAGGTGTTTTTCGTGGAGTCCGTGTGTGATGATCCTGAGATCATCGCGGAAAATATCAAGGTAAAGAAATTCAGTGGAGAAAAAGATGACACTCTTTCCAATATTACACTACACCCAATATTATTAACGTGCTCTCCAAGCGTTCTGCCAAAAAAAAAAGAGAAATTTCTCGGAAAATCAACCGTATATTGGGAAAAAAAAACATGAAAATGCATCATGTAAATACATAGATATTAAAACTTGAACGGAAACATTATAAAGATATCCTGGAAACTATGCCGTTCAATCGTGCCAAAAGTAATAATCCACAAACTATAACTATTAAGTATAGATAGAGGAATGTCAATTAAGCGCACTCGTTAGCATATTAAACCACGCCCACATGTACCTGGTTCTGTACTAGTGAGTTCATCTAGTGCTTAAGCAGCATTTTATCCCATTTCTATATTTTACTCCAGATATGCTGTAGAAGTAGACAACCGTTACCTCACATTTTAGTCATGATCTAGTCAAATTTGTAAGAAAAATAGTGTTAAAAATGGGGATTATTTTGATTTGTGTATGTCTTCCCTGCAGCAAGTGAAGCTCAGCAGCCCCGACTACGTCGGCTGTGATAAAGAGGAAGCCGTGAAAGATTTTTTAAAGAGAATCGAGTGCTATAAGATCACTTACGTCCCTCTGGATGACGACAAAGACAGGTGAGATATTTGATAAGAGAAACGGCTTCGCGACTAAAGCGCTGCTGGATTCTCTAATCTGATTGGTCAGTAAAAATAAAATGAATTAAGGAGCTGGATCAGAAAATGTTTAGAATATTTTACATTGAGTTGTGTAAAAAAAAAGGGGTGCACGGTGGCTTAGTGGTTAGCACGTTCGCCTCACACCTCCAGGGTCGGGGGTTCGGTTCCCACTGTGGCTCTGTGTGTGAGGAGTTTGCATGTTCTCCCCGTGCTCCTCCGGGTACTCCGGTTTCCTCCCCCAGTCCAAAGACATGCATGGTAGGCTGATTGGCATAGTGTATGAATGGGTGTGTGAGTGTGTATCTGATTGTGCCCTGTGATGGATTGGCATCACACCACCCGAGCCGGTGGTGACGGTGGTGAGGAAAAACTCCCTGAGATGATACGAGGAAGAAACCTTGAGAGCAACCGGACTCAGAAGGGAACCCGTAATCATCTGGGGAACGACGGATAGTGTGAGAGTAAAAAAAAGTTCATGATGGTGTTTATATGAAGTCTGTGTGTTGAACTAGTCCACTGTTCACTAAAGGAGACCCGAGTGTAAAACTGTACGTGGTAATTGAAGTCCCGAGGCCATCGCAGCAACCACAGCGAGAACGTCCATGTAGAACTGATGTCCAAAACCATTTCCATGGTACTTCAAGCTTCACCGTCCTCAGCAATCTCCAGGCTGCACCGCTTGGGGTCATCCTCAGTGGCAGAATGTAGCCTCCAGTTGATGAGAACTCCATCCAGATGTAGGGCATCAGGATGGATCAGGCATTTCTGGAAAGCAGAAAGGGTCAGGATCACTGGCGTCTCATCATCTCACCAGGCTCATGAAACTTCTCCTTCTCCTCTTCTCTGCAAACAAACTCTGTCTCTTTCAAAATCTGTCTATTCACCTACTTACACAATAACACTAAAAGTACGTACTCTTTTTGTGAAGAAAATGTACATACTTTTGAGTGCCTCGCAAAAGAGTATGCAAATACTGGGACATACTATCTACTTAACCAGACTAATGTAAACTTAACTAGCGATTTCTACTGGAAATAGTAGACCATCCAGATACCTTTGGGATACTCATTTCAACATACTACGATTTGGGACACACAAATTCTAATCTCAGATACTATTTAGGACGGATAGTAGGCGAATTGGGACAGAGCATGTGTATTCTCAGAGTACAGCCTGCAGAATTTACAGCCTAAAAACTATCTGCATTTTGAAAACACCCGCGTTACCGTACCGTATGTTAGCACGTGACTTGCAAGCCTGATGAAGCGCAAACTTGTGAAGTTTGTGAACTAGGCTAAGCTCAATATGTTTAAAAAAAAAAAAAGAGAGAGCGAGATAAATTATTTGTTACATATCGGTCTTATTCAAACAGCGTAGCGGTAGAGGTGGGCGTGGTTAAATGACGTTGGTTTTTGAGTGAGAGTTTGATACGTTGCTACGTGAGGTACAGTATGAGTTCCACGTGTGTAACATCGGCTATGTTTCCATCCATATATTTCGGCGAAATATTAGCATATCGCATAAAACCTTTTGCGAATAAAGCACCGTTTCCATCCCGTGTGTTCAAGAGAACAAAATCGTCACTTCCGGGGGAAACTGCCCGATCTCACTGTCCGCCATTTTTACTTTTCTGAACCAATTATCCAATCGCATGATTTGTTAAGGCGAAGTCACATGACTTTTTTGACGCTCATCGAGTGTCCTTCTTATCGAATAAAAATTATCCAGCGCAATTATGCGCATTTTAGAGATTTTATTCGCATCTAGTGTTTAAATTCCAGCTTTTTTTTTTTTAATGCGATATCCCAAAATTCATACAAATAAGTGAATGGAAACAAAGCTTATGAGCTCTCTTTCTCTCTCTCTCTCGCTCTCTCTCGCTCTCTCTCGTTCTCA
Source organism: Ictalurus furcatus (assembly GCF_023375685.1). Lineage (NCBI taxonomy): Eukaryota > Metazoa > Chordata > Actinopteri > Siluriformes > Ictaluridae > Ictalurus > Ictalurus furcatus. Next base: position 25,013,109 of record NC_071269.1, read on the forward strand.
TACAGAAACCTGTCCTACATAAAGATTTTTAACGTAGGAAGCAGGTATTTGGTGAATCGTGTTCAGGATCACATCCAGAGCCGGATCGTTTATTACCTGATGAATATTCACGTTACGCCGCGCACCATCTACCTGTGCCGGCACGGAGAGAGCGAGCTCAACTTGCTCGGCCGCATCGGCGGGGATTCGGGTCTCTCACCGCGTGGAAATAAGGTTTTTATCTTTTATATTTACGATACTATTATATACCTGTGTAAGGAGTAAAACTCGACAGGGCATGCTGTTATACGAAAGTGGTGTGATGAAGCGGAGTGGAGTTACTGTTACCACCCTAAAGTTGATTATTTTCCTATAACAGCAAATGTTTTATTCCTCTTCTACGACACCGATTTGACAACGATCACATTTTTTTATTTATTAAAGAGCAATATTATAGTTACGTTTACTCTCGTGAGACATCCACGAAGCAATTCTGTCCCTGTTGTAGCTTACGTTATAGCAGCTATAAAGAGTCATATAAATAAACAGCTACAAACAGCTTTACTGTTACAAAGCACTGAAACTGGAGACTCCTTCCATGAATGTTTACATAAACATCTCCTTACTCAACAACAATTCTGTTTATTATTAACGTTAAATTATGTCAGGATCCATGTTACAAGTCAAGCGCATGAGTTGTTACTATAGAAACGATAATGTTTATATAGAGGGATCTTGTATGCTATGCTAGGTTTTGTTCTTCACTAATCCCTTAAAGCATGCGGAGTTGCATTTTAAATGAGCTATATTGAGGTAGTGTTTAAACACAGGAAGTGTTTTCTCTCTCAGTTTGCGGAGGCTCTGGGTAAGTACATCAGGAGTCAGTGTATCTTGGACCTGAAGATTTGGACGAGTCACATGAAGAGGACGATCCAGACTGCCGAGGGAGTCGGGGTTCCGTACGAACAGTGGAAAGCTCTCAATGAGATCGACGCAGTGAGTACTGACCGAGACGACGTTCAGAAACGTTCAGAGGGATTTAAATGTTTTTTTTTTTTTTTTTTTTAGCATAGAGGCACCCTAAAGTGCATATTTTCTCACACATAGGAGCACCTAGAGGGCACGTCATCATATTTTTCTCGCCTATAGGGCAGTGTATCATGTATTCTCCACTGGAGAGGGAACTCCATCATGTTTCCTTACGTTTAGATGAACTCTATAGGACACTACATCGCATATTCTCCTCGGGAAGAGCACACTAGAGTGGACTTTGTCATGTTAGGGCACTGCATCATGTATTCTACACTGGACAGGCACCCATTAAGGCACTTCATCATGTTTCCTTACATGTAGGGGAACCCTACAGGACACTACATCATGCATTCTCCACTAGAAATGCACCCTGGAGTGCATGTTGTCATATTTTCTTGCTTATATGGCACTGTATCTCATTCATTCCATTGGAAGGGCACCCTAGAGGGAACTCTGTCATATTTTTCTCGCCTACAGGGCACTGCATCATGTATTCTCTACTGGAAGGGCACCCTTGATGGCACTTCATCATGCTTCCTTACATGTAGGGGAATCCTATAGGACACTACATAACATATTCTCCACTGGAAGGGCACCCTAGAGGGAAATTTGTCATATTTTTCTTGGCTATTGGGCACTCCATCATGTATCCTCCACTGGGAGGGCACCCTTAATGGCACTTCATCATGCTTCCTTACATGTAGGGGAACCCTATAGGACACTACATCACATATTCTCCACTAAAAGTGTACTCTGGATGGCACTTTGTCAAATTTTCTCACATATATGGCACTATAACTTGTTTACTCCACTCGAAGAGCACCCTTGAAGGTACTTTGTCACATTTTCTTGCCTATAGGGCACTGCATCTCTGTTACTCCGTTAGAACGGCTCCCTAGAGGGCACTTCATGATGCTTCGTTCCATGTAGGGGAATAGTATAGGACACTGCATCAGGCATCCTCCACCGGAAGGGCACCCTAGAGGGCACTTTGTCATATTTTTCTCACCAATAGGGCACAGCATCTCATTTCCCACACTGGAAGGGCACCCATTAGGGTATTTTTTTTTTTTCATCATGTTCCCTCACATGTTAAGGGAAACCTATAGGACACTGCATCATGTATTCTTCACTGAAAGGGCACCCTAGAGGGCACTTCATCATGTTTTCTTGCACATAATATCACCCCAGTGGACATTTCATCATTTTTTTTTTTCCATTTGAAGGGCAGCCATTAGGGCATCATAATTTTCTCCACTACAGCATGGCACATTATCACATTTGATCTACCAAAGGGGCACGTAGAGGGACCTTCTGCGGTGTATTTTCAACCATGGGGGCACCTGCTCATTGAATCCACCAGTGTCTAAATGTCACTGCCAATAATTCACTAAATATCTGAAATTTTTTGGAAATTGTGTGCCAATTTCCTGACACACACTGTGTGTGTGTGTGTGTGGGCGTGTGCGTGTACGTGTAGGGTGTGTGTGAGGAGATGACGTATGAAGAGATTCAGGACAACTTTCCCGAAGAGTTTGCACTGAGAGACCAAGACAAATATCGCTACCGTTACCCAAAGGGCGAGGTAATTACCTACTTCTAATTTTTATATTTAAATATATATTTTTAAATATTGAAAAAAAAAAAATGTACATAAAGAAGAATTACTTAAAGTTAAGGCCCAGTCACATCTTCTACTATTAAAATAAGTAAATATATAAATATATAATAATATATTACCTAAGCAGTGACAGAAAATATATTTCACTTGAAATTTTACTACAGTAACACGGCTAATATGTTAGTACTGATAGCATAGTTAGTTAACTGAATTTGTTCGACAGTTCCTAGCTAACATTATTTAGGTTGCAAATTAAAATGGGCATATAACATTCACATCATGAGAAACAGTATATTATTGGCACACAATGTACTGTATATTTGCTATATTACATTACTACAGTAATATAGCTCATGTAATTAATACCATATTTACCTAAATGAAATTCACTGAGATAAGATTAGCTAGCTAGCAAACTGAAATGAGCATAACCATATAGCACATACAACAGCAACGGACTTTTATATGTTTTTATACACTAGTCTACATAGCCGAATAACTAGAGATTACTGAAAGAGTAGCTTACACGTTCTTATCTCTTGATCAGTAATTATCAGATAACATTAACTAGCTCGTAAACCAAGGAGCATAACTACTAGACACATCTGAAAGATTAGCTTACACACTCTTAACATGAGCTAATTAGCATACCAATTAGCATAACCATACACCATTAGTACCTTTTAATAATAATAATAATAATAATAATAATAATAATAATAATAACAACAGCATTTAGCTAGTAAAAGGTTTTAACGTTATAGCTAAACACTTATAGAAAAGATTAGCGTTCACATCTAGCTAACGTTAGCTAACTAGCAAACCAAGGAGCACAAACATATATTAGCACATTCATACTTAAATAAAAACATTAAAAATGTAGCTAGTGAAAGTTTTTTAACGTTAATTAAAAGAATAACTTACACACCATTATGGCTTGATCTGTAACTGTCAGCTAACAATAGCTCATGCTAATTGTTTGCTAGCTAGCTTGAAAATGTTACGGCTTAAAACCTTTACAGATACAAACGAGGATTTATTTTCCGTCTCTCGTCCTCCTTGTGCTAGTCGTATGAGGATTTGGTTCACAGACTGGAGCCCGTGATCATGGAGCTGGAGCGTCAGAAGAACGTTCTGGTCATCTGTCACCAGGCCGTCATGCGCTGTCTGCTCGCTTATTTCCTGGACAAAAGTGCAGGTGAATATAATGCTTCAAAGCTCCAGGGGGTCTGTATGAAATATTTGAAAGACTGCTTTTTATTTATAATTTTTTTTTCAGGCTTTTTCAAATATCTGGGTCAGCATACACAGCAGGCCATTACAGGCAAACAGTGACTCAGAGCACTGGCAAACTAGGTCAGAAATGGCTAGACCTAGAAAACTAGGTCACAGAAAGAAAAGACAGACGTAACAGAAACCATGGTAGCGTTCAGATTTGCTGCTGATGCATCGTATTAGCTCATGTGTTCGAGAAGAGTGCTTATTAGCGTTCAGTTTAACATGTAAAGACTGTCAGTAAACCTTGTGGTGATAACTATCTATTGAAAAAGCTAGCTTGCACTGCAGCAGTGGTCTTGTCATTGAGTATGTTAGCGAAACATACATTGCTAGCTAGCTTGCTAATACCACCATAAACAAAGATATTGAATATAGCTAGCTGGCTAGTGTTAGACTGAAGGGTTGTCATTTAAGTAACTAAATATAAATGTCTAGATAACTAGCTAACTTGGGTGTCGTTTGCTATCGTTCTATAAAATAAAGTATTATAATTGCACTTAAGGAGCTTTTCTGGAAACGTCCTGTTATGTTAGCTTATGTTATCCATATACAAAGCATTAGCAGTGATGATTATGTATGTGACTTAACATTTCTCATGGAAATCCTATCCGGTCAGCTCATCGATTTGAGCAGTGACGATTATTAACGTCTATGCATGATGTTAATAATAAAAAAATATTAAAAAACTCATAAATTCAGTTGTAGTTAGCTGGTTATCAGTAAAGATTGCATAAATCCTGGCAGGTTATCTAGTGATAGCTAGCTGGCTAACCAAAATCCGTGAAAATAACAACTTCTATCTTGAAGAGTTCCTTATGGAGTTATAAACACACCCATTTTTCTCTTAAGGACACACCCACTCCTAGCTGCTCTCATTTCCATATATGGACTAAAGGTCTACATTTGAAAGAGGTCATTTCCTTAACGACGACAACTAGGGGACCTCGAATAACTCAGGGTGAAGTTAGCATTGTTAGCTTTCTATTTGACTGGCTAAAAAATATAAACATATGGCTAAATGTAAGGAATAATCCGGGTCCTGAAGAAGTCAGAAAACTTCAAGTTAAGTTTTACCTGTGGCTGTAACAAAGTGCTGACACTAGAGACTCCTTCCAGAAATGTTAAATAAACAAACACAGGAAATGTCTTAAAAACAGTCTCTTTGTAAGCTGTTACTATAGAAACAATAAAGTATTAGAAGTATTTGTAGCTGTGCTACTGTCAGACCGTCTGACCAATCAGAATCGAGAATTCAACACTGCTGTGAGAACTTCGCACCTTATCTCATGACACAATCATGAAAGCTGACATATATTCACAGTGCATTATGGGTAATACACATATAATTGATTTTATGCATTCTAGCATTATGAACGTTTTCCTAAAATGGCTTACGTTCCATAATAAGCGGGAAATGGGTGGGGCTTGAGAACTTGAGCCGAGGAAAGCGAGAAGTAAATAAAGTGATTCTATACGATTAATGTTTATGGATTTCACGGTTTCTTCTCCTCTTCTTTAGAGGAGCTGCCGTATTTAAAATGTCCTCTGCATACAGTACTGAAGCTCACGCCTGTAGCTTACGGTAAGTCTCATTAATCATTATATTTACTTTTATTTCATTGTGTAGAAGTTCGGAGGGGCCGAGACGTGTTTGCTGTTTTGAGTGTCGATTTTTTTTTTATTTTCACAGGAGCTATGATGCTAATGTAGAGGAAAGCTAAGGGAAGCTACAACATGTGTTTTTTTGCTCTGTGACGTTGTTTGGTCCATGTTTAAAGATAACATAATGTGTCACTGAACATCTCTTCAAAGCCGTTTAAGAAGGCATGACTGTGGCATGTTTACACATCCAGATTAAACTTCAGTGCTAAGCTGGCAGCTAGCTACACGCTTTTTGTTAACAAGAAAACTAAACCATTTGTGACGTTAGCTTGCTATTAAATTAGCTAGCTAGCATTGCAACAAGGGTTTGTCATTGTAGTACATTAGCCAGGCCTAATTATTTTTTTTTAGCTAGCTAGCTAATACCAGTATAAAAATGTACAGAATGTAGCTAGCTGGCTAGTGTTACAGTGAGCGCTTGTTATAGGAATAAACAGATAAATACCTAGCTCATGCTATAAAATATAGGTGCTGAAAAAGGGTCTGACAGGTTTACTGAAAATATCCCCTCACGTTAGCTTTTAATAGCTGCCTGCCTAGCTTCAGCAGTAAATATTCGGCTAATATTTAGGAATATGACATGAAAGTTCTCACAGAAATCCTGTCAGTTCAGCTCAGATTAGCTAACGTTTGAAGTAAAGGTTATTAGCATATATGTATGAATGAATGGCTCTCAGAGATTCTGCTGTAGCATCACGACACTCGAGGCACGAATTGTTTTGCTCAAAACGATCTCACGCAGTCCTGCTCTATCTCTCGTCCCACCGCTGTCTCTCTCTCCATCCTCAGGCTGTAAAGTCGAGTCGGTTTTCCTGAAAGTCGATGCAGTGAACACACACCGAGACAGGCCTGTGGTGAGTTCACTACTGCTTATAAACGCATATCCAAAAATGGCCAGCAAACCCACAGAGCTCAGGAGACACAGACGATTATTAAAGTGTCGCTAATCTGTTAAATCCTCATCACACTTGTTATTGCATAATCATCTGTGAGTTTTTATGAAACGGAATGATCTGCTGTTCAGCACTCATGCAGAGAAAACGGCCACAAAGATTATTTTTTAAAAAACCATGAATGATTATAATAACCATATTTACTAACTATAAGAACTATAGATAACTATATTAAACATTTTAGCACTTTTTGTCATTGTGATTGGGATTGAGAAGTACAGCTCAGCTAATTAACCAGCTGTAACAAGCTGGGGCATGTGGGCAGAGCTTGCAATCATGCAGATCATTGATTGGTCAAAGGCAAAGGTCACAGAATCGGCTTCTGTGTAGTGACCGCCAAACGTTCTCTCTTTTCTAAGCTCCATTTTAGCTCCATTTTTAGAGAAATTGTCACAATTTTAATGTATCTGTTGTGCTTTTAGTGATTTTCTCACAGTAATGCTTTATTGTTGCTGATTTAGCTTGATTTTACACATCTTACGCATGATCCATGTAACATTTTCAACCCAAATGGTTCCCATGATTCCCAGAACTATCTTAAAATAAAATAAAAAATACTGTATTTTTAAAAATACAGTGTCGCTTTTCCGGTGTAGCAAATTAACCAGAGGATGTGGGCGGAGCTTGAATTAGTGTAGCTTGGACATAACTGAGCTAGTGTAGAGTCATTGTTGATTGGTCACAAAGTTGTCCCGAATGAAGGGCGCTATATATAGTCCTCCAGTAATATTGGCACCCTTGGTGGTAAATATGAGCAAAGAAGGCTGTGAAAAATTGTCTTTACTGTTTAACCTTTTGATCTTTTATTTTAAAAAATTCATAAAAATATTCTGCTCTCATGGATACCAAAAAACCCCACAGATTTATCAAAAAAATATATATTTGTTAAATATAGCACCCCTATGAACTAAATTTTTTAACACACTTGGGTGAATAGGAACAAGAAATTGTTCAACCATGACTTCCTGTTTCACAGGGGTATAAATATGAGGTAACACATAGGCCAAGTTCCCTTAGTCATTCATAACAATGGGTAAGAGCGAGGAATGTAGCTGTGATGTGCGGCAAAAGGTTGTTGAGCTTCACACGATGGGAAGTGTCTATAAGAAAATAGCACAAGCATTGAAAATGCCCATTTCACCATCAGGGCAATAATTAAGAAGTTCCAGTCCACTGGAAATGTTATGAATCGACCTGGAATTGGACGTGTGTCTATATCGTCTCAACGCACTGTGAAGAGGACGGTTCGAGTGGATAAGAAATCTCCAAGGATCACAGCTGGAGAATTAGAGAAGTTAGTCGTGTCTTGGGGTCAGAAAGTCTCCAGAACTACAATCTGAAGTCACCTACATCACCACAAGGTGTTTGGAAGGGGTTCAAGAAAAAAGCCTCTACTCTCATCCAAAAACAAACTCGAGCGTCTTCAGTTTGCCAGACACTACTGGAACTTCAAATGGGATCGGGTTCTATCGTCAGATGAAACCAAAATAGAGCTTTTTAGTAATAAACACCAGAGGTGGTTTTGGTGCACACAGAGAGGTAGCCATATGGAAAAGTACCTCATGGCCACGGTTAAATACGGAGGTGGATCTTTAATGTTTTGGGGCTGTTTTTCTGCCAGAGGACCTGGACATTTTGTTAGGATACATGGCATCATGGACTCTATCAAATATCAACAGATATTAAATGAAAACCTGACTGCCTCTGCCAGAAAGCTTCAAACGGGCCGTGGTTGGATCTTCCAGCAGGATGATGATCCAAAACATCATCAAAATCAACACAAAAATGTTTTACTGACCACAAAATCAAGGTCCTGCCATGACCATCCCAGTCCCCTGACCTGAACCCCATAGAAAACCTGTGGGGTGAACTGAAGAGGAGAGTCCACCAGTGTGGACCTCGAAATGTGAAGGATCTGGAGAGATTCTGTACGGAGGAACGCTCTCAGATCCCTCGCCATGTATTCTCCAACCTCATCAGGCGTTATAGGAGAAGACTCAGAGCTGTTATCTTGGCAGAGGGAGCTAGCACAAAGCATTGACTAAAAGGGTGCCAATAACTGTTGCACACCTATATTTAACAAAGATATATATTTTTTTATAAACCTGTGTTTTGTTTGCAATTGTTTGATATCCATGACAGCAGAGTATTTTTGTGAATTTAAAAAAAAAAAAAAAAAATCAAAAGTTTAAACAATAAAGTCAATTTTTCACAGCCTTCTTTGCTCATATTTACCAAGGGTGCCAATATTAGTGGAGGACTAATATATATATAGTGGTGCATGAAATTTGCGACCCCTTATATAGCTGCATAAATGATTATTTATTTATTGAGGAAAATTATCCAATATTACATATCTGTGAGCAGCAAAAGTAAGTGAACCTTTAGGTTATTATGGGTTTAATTTGAAGGTGAAATTAGAGTCAGGTGTTTTAAATCAATGGGACGACAATCAGGTGCGAGTGAGCGCTCTGTTTTATTTAAAAAAAACAGGGATCTATTATAGTCTGATCTTCACAACACATGTCTGTGGAAGAACAAAGGAGGACCTCAGAAAAAGAGTTGTTGAAGCTCATCCGGCTGGAAAATGTGAGAAAACCATCTCTAAAGAGTTTGGACTCCACCAATCCACAGTCAGACAGATTGTGCACAGCTGAAGCGAGAAGTTCATGTGAGGAAACCCACCAACATCCCAGAGATAAAGCTGTTCTGTACTGAGGAACGGGTTAAACGTCCTCCGAGCCGATGCGCAGGACGGATCAACAGTTACCCCAAACGTTTAGTTGCAGTTATTACTGCACAAGGACGTCACACCAGACACTGACAGCAAAGCTTCACATACTTTTGCCCCTCACAGATATGTAATATTGGATCATTTCCCTCAATAAATATGACCAAGTGTAATATTTTTGTCTCATTTATTATATATTTTATGCATTATTTTAGATAAATAATGTATTGTGTGTTATGATTAATTACAAAAGGACAAAAAAACTCACGTTACCTGTTATGTAAAAATCATTTTAAAATAGTTTGGTGAACAAGCTACAGAAAATTACCCGTAACCCCAAATGTACTGCTAATCAGCCAAGACATGTTTTGTGCCTAAAGCTGCTTCTTTAATTTTGACTGTATCTATGAAGCTATTACAGCTAATACACAGTAAAAGCCTCTGTCAGCTAATGTTAATTAGCTTTGTAGCGCTGTTATAAAACTAACTGAGCCAACCACGTATTAAACCATGGTTTAATATAAAAGGTTCCCAAGTTTATTATATATTTAAAACCGATGCTGCTAGGGTTTTATTATATATATTACATTTGTTACAGTTTTTTTTGTATTACTATTTTACAATTTATTTAAAACTTCCCTCTTCAGCAGAGTGACGAAGCTGAGCGCAGTCACACTCCACCATACCGTCACACTCGTGTTCAGCCCATGGCTAGTCCCGCCCCGACCAAGGCCCCGTGCCTACCAGAGCTCGAACTCTCCGAGCTTAGCTTACAGGTATCACAATCAGATACAGATGAGACCGATTCGAGTTAATCAGCAATGATTAACACCCTCTAACGAGCAGCAAGCGCATGACCAAAATCTAACACTGACTACGTTTACACGGACAGCAGTAATGTAATTATGGACCTTATTCTGAATAAGACGATATTCTGATTAAGGTGTTTACATGAGTCGCTTTTAGAATACTCCTTTCATGTTCCTGTTTTACGTGTTATAGAACATAGATTGATTGACGGTACACGTCATTACGTCCCCACGTCGCGCCGTCCGACGTTCCTCCAGGATTTCACGTATCGACATACAGTTGGTCTTCGTTATGGGACCGTATACAGTTTTGAGTGTTTCATTTTTAATTTTACGAAAGCTTCGAGTGCGGTTCATTATTTGTCGTGCTGTACGTGCTAATAGACGACTGCTTGAAGCCGTGGGCTGCGTCCCAAACCGCGTACTTACCGTATATATAGTAGCTTAAATACATGTGTATAGTAGGTAACTATGCGGTTTGGGACGCAGCCGTGCTCTCTTGTTCACCGTCAAACGGTTGAGCGCTGCCGTGTGTGTACGTGTCCTGTCTCACAATGGGGTGAAAACTCCCACACGACGTTAACAGTGTGATTAAGCTGTGTACATGTCTGTAACGCACGTCGATAATGCGACTAAAACAGGAATACTCCACACGTCTTAATTCCATTTCGAGTATCACTTTAGCTGGATTCATGTCATCAATAATCGCTGTTTACATGCTAGTTTCTTAATCAGAGTATCGTGTTAATCGGGTTAATATCAGATTATCGTTGTCCATGTAAACGTACTGACTGATAACAACATGGCTACAGTTTGTAAATACTAATCCTGGACTTAATAAAACTCCGAAGATGGATTTGGGTGCTTGGACCCCGTAATTGCTTCTCATACATGCATTTATTAATATCAGGTCTAACATTATATATATATCACATAAAAATACATAGTTATTGCATGAAACAGGCCTAATTATAGACAGTCATGTTTACTTTTATTTATTTTTTTTAACAAAAAAAAATGCAAAAACTTTACATAAACTGTCAGGGCAGGATATAAAAAAATAAAATTCGAAAGAATAGGATGTGCTGGATCACGTGCTATTTTATAAGCTGTCGGATAGCGAGTGTGTAAGCCATATTGTTGCGCAATATACTCGACTTGTATTAGATTTATTTCAGTGCTTGCCATCTTCTCGTTCTTATATCATTGTATAAACTTTTTTTTTTTTTAATTGTCTCAACAAAAATGTGGCAATCTCAGATATATTTACCTACACACAGGTGGATTTAATATTCTAAATGGGGAGCCAAGGAAATCAGCACAGGGACTTGCAATACCTGATTCTGAATATGTGCAAATTTCCCCGTGTAAATAATCAACAACGAATTCATACGAACGCTAATAAATGATGGAACAGAGACTAAAATATAGAGAGACTGCTGAATGTTCTGGAAATTACCGTAATTATTTCCCAGTTTTATTCAACATTGTCAAACATTTTACAAGCCTTGGGCATGTTTCTGCAAAGCTGAACGTGATGTGATGTGATGTGATGTGATGTTGCAGAACGTCAGCGTGGACCGAGATGATGAGGACGCTCTCCTGACGGTTCCTGAACACATCTAAATGCAAGAAGAATAAACTGAGTATTGTTAAAGCAGGATTAAATTCAGTGATTCAGGGGTGATCAGTTAGCTCTGGCCGCTTTTGAGGGCTTCATCACAGTGAAATACCTTTTCCTCAGTTTTAAAGAGGACTGGATTTACAGGGTGAGGAAACAGTTGGTCTGATCTTCTTGAGTAGTATTTAACAGGGTGAAATACTGGAACTGATTTTCTAGGATGTCGTTCCTAGTTTTTTTTTATATATACTGGCTCATAGGAGTGGGCGATATGATAAAAATATCATATCACGATACCTGATATGCTCGATATAATATGTGATATGCATCACGATATTTAAGTTTGTTCACAGACTACTGGGAAAAAAACAGTGTTGCATGTAAAAAAAAAAAAAAAGAAAGAAAGAAAAACTTATTTTCTTGATACTTTTATTTAAAATTTACAAAAATAAATCAATAAATTAATTTAATACATTTGTTATTCAAATATATATATATATAAAACAATTTATTTAAATGATTATAATAATTATAATAAATTCTAATAATTCAATTATATTTCTAGATGTTATTAAAAGTACAAATATTTTTACAATTAAAAAAAAAATCAGCAATACATTTTAACATGTTTAGTTTATCTTCAGATCATTTTTTAAAATATCAGTGATATCATGACATGATTTTTTTTAAAGAAGTGTATTGTGCCTTAATTGATCAGCGACACTGACTACATCGCTATATTGTTATGTTATACATTATATATAATGTGTTGTATTATATTGTCTTATATTACCCAACCCTACTGACTCAAAATGACAGAATACTTTTTCTTACCTCAACTTGTCAGTCTCTTGAATTTGTGACGCGCCTCAGAATGACCAGCAGAGGGAGCTAAAGCGCCGTGATAAAGAAACCTGTGCTGAACTGAATGGAACTTTAATAAACTTTCAATGAATTGAATAAACTTTATGGCTGCAAGTAGTTCTGGGAACACACACACACACACACACACACACACACACACACACACACACACACACAATATATGCAATTATATATTGGACCTGACCATTTTCTTTGTTATATGGCATGTCTTTTCTGAGAATATGAAGTGTGTAGAAAAATATGTGTCAGGAAACATTACTCACCATTTTATACTTCCTGTGTGTGTGTCATTGTCTGTAATTTTTACAATTCCAGTGCCATATACAGTAAATTACTTTTCATGGCTGAATAAACAAGCTAAATTAATCAAAAACAGTTCTAATCTGAACATCTGTGACCAAAATCTCCATATGCATAACTTATGTATATGCATATTTATGCATTTTTGCTAGGCTAATAACAGTTCTATCCATCTATCTATCTCCCTTATGTTTTTGTATATTTTAGCATATACATTTTAAGTAATTAACGGTTAAGTATGTTTAAAAATCACTAAAAGTTTTGTCTAATGCAAAAAAAAAAATATCCAAAATTTTAATTGGGTAACCAGGCATCATATTTTTCCTGGACAAGAACTATTTATTTATTTTTTTTTTAATATTTTTGCTTCCTACTCAGACCTAGTCACTAGGTGTCGCTACGAGTTCTTGTCCAGTTTTAGCTGTAAGTAAATTCCTCCCAAACATGCAATAGCCAAGTATGTTTTAATATAATGTTTTATTAAAAAGAATAATAAATCATAGATCAATGTATTTAAATTAATGGCAGAATATCCACTGTGGTGAAATATGTAAGTTCAACAAACAGTAAATAGCCAAATATGTTTTAATAAAAAAATTTTAGCTACATATTTTTCACCTAGTACAATTTACAACCTCGTCTTAGCTAGGGAATTTTCAGCTAAGTGTGTTCTACTTAAATTTTACCCTAGCATGTTTTACTTTATTTTGTTTGTTTTTTCAACATTTCTAGTAGCTAGGTGTTTATTCTCTCAAAAAGATTTGTTCTTACTAGTTGCGTGTCCAGTTTTAGCTACAACTACCTTTTTAGGTAAATATGTTTTAACCAAGTATGTAAGTATGTTATAAAGTGTTTTAGCTACATTCCTGTCACCAAAAACATTCAACTACGTATTTTACTACCTAGCTTTGCATGTCTGTTGTTTAAGGTGAGCACGTTTTAGTTAAGTAGTTTTCAAATAAACATGTCGTTCCTAGATTTTACCTCAGCATGTTTTAGATTTCCAAGTTGCTAAGTGCACTGATTTTTTTTTTTTTTATTAAATCATGTATCAATGTATTTAAATTAAGGGCAGAATATCCACTGTAGTGAAATATGTCAGTTCAACAAACAGTAAATAGCCCAGTGTGTTTTAATAAAAAATTTTTAGCTACATATTTTTCACCTAGTACAATTTAGCTAGGTATGTTAGCATGTTTTTAGCTAGTGAATTTTCAGCTAAGTATGTTCTACTTAAATTTTACCCTAGTATATTTGAACTTTTTTGCTTTTTTTTTCTTCAACATTTATAGTCGCTAGGTGTTTGTTGAGCTTACAATATAGTAAAATATGTAAGTTCAACAAACAGTAAGTAGGTAAATAATGGCGGGTTGATGTCAAACTCATTCGATAGAAATATGTACAATTAAAAACTTTATTTATTGTAGTAACATGGACACTATCTCAATTATTATCCATGTATAAAAGCTGTGTACGGCCATAATCACTTTTTAGAGTATGTTTACGCCCTCAGAAACAGTTCTCGTCCAACGAGTTCTTGTCCAGTTTTATCCTTAAGTACATTTCATCTAAATATGTTTTAGCCAGGTATGTTTTAAAATGTTTAAGGAAATAAAGTGGACTTCATATAGAAATGAAAGATTCGTTACTTTGGAGGAACGTATCGTCGTGGTCGACCACCCGGACGTTTTCTTTTTTGTAAACCAAATTCTCTTCATCCTAATATTTTCATAGGCAGGCAGTGGAATGTAAATAAAAATGGGTGAAATGTGTCTACGGGTCAGAACCTAAGAGACGGGAACAAACAGGAACGTGGCGACCTTTTCACAGGAAGTCGACTGTTTTAGGGCGCCATGTTGCACTGATTCAGCAATGAGAGCCTGTCAGAAGTGTATACATTCTCTAAGTCTGTCTCATTGAGCAAGTGTCTCCCTCCCACACACACACACACACACACACACACACACACACACACACTTGCTCTCACACACACACTCAGCACTGAGGCCAACTGCCTGCCAGTATTTTTATAATCTTCATCCTCTCTGACCTGTTGCTCCTCTGCTGGCGCCAGCGGTCTCAGACACACACACACACACACACACACTGACCTGCCCCTAGGGTAGTTAATTGAGACCAGCTGTTGCAAGGTGCCACCACTCTCCCCCACACACACTGCTGCACTTGCCTTTTTGGCAGATTGCTCACTTCAACACCCCTAAAGGTTCCTGTGTGTCAATCCTCATCGATCCCCGTGATTAACTGATTAGCTTAATTATTTACCTCTCTCCATTCCTTTATCTCTCTACTCCTTTGTTTTACTTCAGAGACAGACTCATCAACCGCAGCTCATCTTTTTTTATTCACTCTGTATTTTAATCTGCCTTTTTATCTCACTTCTTTTCTCTCTTTGTACTTCACTCTATCCTTTATCTCTTATCTTGTCTTTGTACTGTAATCTGTTAGAGTTGCTCTGTAAGACACTAGCATGCTTAGCTAAAAAAAACCACACAATTGTTGGGGTTTTTTTTTTTTTTTTTTTTTTTTTGCTAATCGTGTTCATAAAGCACAATAAAAACATACCAAAAGCAAGCTTTGTAGTGTAAAAATATACTTAAAAAGTCAAAAACATGCCTGAAGAATGCCCAGGTAACACATACTTAGCTAAAATGTATGTTGGTAAAAAATAAATAAAAAAAATGTAAAAAATTCTGCACTAAAATGGAAAACATACCTTAAAACAAGCTTAAGTTAAATTGTACTTATCGTTAAACTATAATTATCTAAAAGTTACTTGTACATAGTAACAATGTACGTAGCTAAATATACTTAAATAGTTCACGTAATTTGAAATATACTTAAAGCTTAATAAAAACATATTTAACTATAATGTACTTTGATTAAAAAGACTTACCTAAAACATGTATATTTAATGCACTTAGCTAGAAAGAATTCGTAACTAAAATCAAAAACGTACCTGAAACAAGTTTAGTTAAACTGTACTTATCTAAACCGTAATTGTAAAAAGTACAGTATTAACTAAAGCATAGATTGCTGAAATGTATTAATTCAACATTTGAAATATATTTGCATAAAACATGCATAGAAAAAATACTCACATTGATCATAAAAGATACTTAGTAAAAAAAAAAAAACATATTTCACTAAGAATATTCTTAAAAACATACTAAAACATAACCAATATGAGCCCGGTACTTTTAGTTAGACAAAAACATACATAGACAAAGCATACTTGGGTAAAATGTACTTAGACATAGCTAAAATGTAAATTGGTGAAACATTCTTGAAAAACTCTTATCTAAAATAGAAGCAATACTTAACACAGGCGTAGATTTTAACACGTACCTAGCTATACCATAACAAACTAAAATATATTAGCTAACTAAAACATATTTGGCTAAAATGTGCTTAGTTAAACCATACTTAATTATTACATAATTGTCTAAACGGTACTTAGATAAGATGTAGCGAAAACATACTTAGTTAAAAATAGCTTGTACATAGTAACAACGTACGTACTGTCGCTAAAACGTACTGAGACGTAAGTAAGTACGTACGTAAGTAAAACATATTTAAACATATTTAGTACTTTGATAAAACATGCTTACTTAAAGCATATTTATTTAGCAGACTTAGCTAGAAACTAAAATAAAAAAACATGCCTAAATCAAGTTTAGTTAAACTGTACTGAGCTACACCATAATTTTGAAAAAGTACAGTGTTACAGATAGCTAAAATGTATTAGTTCTACATATAAAACATACCTAAATAAAACACACAGAAAAAAAACACTTACCTAAAACAGAAAAATATATATTTCGCTAAGAATATTCTTAAAAACATACTAAACATACCCAAAAAGACTTAAGACTTAAGACATTTGCATACGGTTAGATTTTACTAAGACAAAAACATACTTCGACAAAGTATACTTAGGTAAAATGTTTTATCTAAAGTAGAAACAATACTGAAGCAAGCTTAGGTTTTAAAATGTGCTTCATTATATCATAATAAACTAAAAGGTACTTAGCTAAAACATATTTAGCTAAAATATGCTTAGTTAAAGCATACTTATCTACAAAAGTGCTTAACTAAAACTTACCTAAAACATACTGAGCTAAACCTACTTAGATTAATGTAGCGATCTGAAATGTACTTAGCTAAAACACATTTAGCTAAAATGTAGTTAAAACATACGAATCGTATTAATAAAAACACGAATCCATAAGCTAATAATATACTTATTTAGAACACACTTTGCTAAAACATGTATTACTTACTTACTTACTTACTTAGCTAAAACATGCTTATCTAACATGCTTAGATAAAATAAAATGCACAACTAAAATAGAAAATATATTTAAAACAAGCTTAGGTAAAAAAAAAAAAAAGAATAAAAAAGTACTTTAAATGTATGTTAAATCATATTAGCAAAACCATAATTATGTAAAAAGTTTTTAGGTTGAACTAACCTACACACACTGGCTAAAACATAGCTAGAATGAATCGGCTAAACACAATTAGCTCAATAAGCACATGCTTTGGCTTTGCTAAAATGGACTTAGCTAAAACATAGTTAAATGTATTAAATTAAACATAGCTAGAACATTCTTGTCTAATAAAAGCTTCAAAATGTAAAGATAAAATATACTTGGTTTAAATGTAAAATGTCATTAGCTAAAACTTATTGAAATATACTTAGCTAAAATGTACTTAGATCAAACATACAGTACATAACTGATAAACATTTTATCATTGTTGTTGTATTTTTATTAATTTTTATTCTTATTGTTATTTCTCCTAGTTGACCCCCCACCTCCACGGGCTTATGTGTTAGCATGAGTTAGTGTGCTTCTTTGGTTCATTTTCGGCATTTCTCCTCATATGTCTCCTCGTACGTTTTTGCTGAGTTCAGTCTCTCGAGGTCGTGACTGTGTTGGAATGAGGTGCGTTAATGCAGGAAATAAACCCTGAACCGAAGTGCGCTATTCTCCCTCAGGAGTGGAGATCTGCTTCCTTTTTGCTTTAGTGTATAAAGCCTTGGGTGATTTGTGAATGTGTTTTATTATTCATACACACGCATGGTTATTTTCCACTATTCCTTTGCACCATTATATTTTTATGACAGCCTGGCTAGAGAGTGAGAGATAAATGGATAAATGCAGAAGGAGACACAAATGCACCTTTGTTTGTCACGCCTGTATATAACACCTTGCACCTCTCAGGTTTCCAGCTGCTGGAAAATTACCCTCATCTTCCTCACCCCATGACATCATTCCAGAGGACACCCAGCTGGGCCCTGTTGCAATGCCCCAGGCGGAGCACACACTGAGGGGCTCCTTCTACCCAACAGGTTTCCATCAGCTGGAATATTAACCTTGTCTTCTCAGTGATTCAGGATGATGCCTATAGACAGGCTCTGTCCCAATCCCCCAGGTGTAGGACACACTGCTGAGACCTCCGGTGAGCCTACGGTGAGCTTCGGAGCGGTGTCGTAGAAACACGACTGATACTCACGTCACAAAAATGACGTTATATGTAAGAAGTTTCAAAACTATTTTGCCAGCTGAACCCCTTCGACTTTATTTATTTGCCTTGAGTCCTCACTGCGTTTCTGGCTAACATGCGATAATGACAGGTCTAAGCTAGCTTTTATTTTAGCAGTATGGAAATATAGCAAGAGGGCACAGGGGCTATTGGTTGGTTATCACGTTTGCCTCACCCCTCCGGGGTCGGGGTTCGAATCCCATCTCCGCCCCGCGTACGCAGAGTTTTCACGTTCTCCCCGTGCTTCGGGGGTTTCCTCCGGGTACTCCGGTTTCTTCTGCCAGTCCGAAAGCGTGTCCTGTAGGCTGATTGTCATTTCCAAATCGTCTGTAGTGTGTAAATGAGTGTGCGGTTGTGCTCTGCGATAGGTTGGCACCCCTTCCAGGGTGTCCCCCGCCTTGTGCCCCGAGTTCCCTGGGATAGGCTCAAGGCTCCCTGTGTAGGATGAGCGGTACGGAAAATGGATGGATGGATGGATATATAGCAATAACGCAAATTTAAATGAATGAATGAGAGAAAGAGAGTGAAGGATAGAAGGGCAGGAGGAAGATAAAGAGGGGATTTAGAGCTGTAAATGCTCAGTACACACATCTCTCTCTCTCACACACACACACACACACACACACACACACAGGCTACGCATCTGGCAGGCAGAAGGAATGTTTGTGTTTGTGGGTTGCAGAAAGAGAGCGGCACTGTGTTCATGAACATGCCGTCTAACAGCTTTTTAAGTTTTATTATTTTTAATTGGTAATAAAATAACTGGAAAATAGAATCAACTAAGTGGTAGTGTGATGTCATCCGGCGAATTGATTATTTTCCTATAACGACACGTCCCGACGTGTTTTATTCCTCTTACACCACAGCGGTCTTTTCGAAGTTTGATGGAAAGCTTGAAAGTTACAGCTTTTCCTCTGACTGTTACAAAGCGCTGACACTGGAGACTTCCGTTTCCATAAATGTTAAACAAGCGTCTCCTTACAGAAAACACCACCACGTCAATGATTACACACGTCTGTTAATCCGTTTATTATTAGCGATGCGAAGTCCCTGTGAACGCGCCGTTACTATAGAAACGATATCGTATTAGAACGCACGCATTGATATGAACCCGAGCTACTGTCAGAGCTGCTGTTCTAGAAAATTAATCAACACTTTCTGACCAATCAGAATCCAGAATTCAACAGAGATGGGATATAAAGGATGATACAGCATTATTGCAGCATTATTACACACACATATCAGTTCTCCACCTGTCAATATGTGAATGGAATGTAATAATGCAGCAAGTAATGTGTGTGTGTGTGTGTGTGTGTGTGTGTGTGTGTGTGTGTTCCAGCCGCTCATTAGGGGGTGAGCCTCTCTGGCTCCAGACCCCCATGGTAGGTGGTAGGATTGAGGATGAGGTGTTTGTGTATGTGTGTATGTGTGTGTGTGTGTGTGTGTGTGTGTGTGTGTGAGAGAGAGAGAGAGAGAAGGTGTCATTCTGCCACTTTGATGCTCCCACCTGCAGAGGGGTTAATGAGAGACAGAGTGAGGGACAGAGGACTCTCTGAAACACACACACACACACATTCCCAAGTAGCACAGAAAAAAATAAACAATTACACAAAGAATAAAATAATCCACAATTATGAATTATTAATAAATTATGCTAACTATCCTGTAACTTGAGAAAAATTAAAAGTAAAATATGTAGTTATGAGAGTGGTAAAATACTAAGAGCACCGTTGCTAGGCAACTGGGAAATATAGAAGTATAAGCTAGCTGATGACTGATGCTAGCGATTCGTTTAGACCCTAAATCATTTATACTTATGATGTAAAGCTATCAAAAAGATTATACAAAAATGTCGGCCATATCAGAGTTTTCTTCATTTTTGTTGGTAAATTACTAAGAAAAGACTCCATGAGTCTAACAACTAAATGAACACTGCAGTTACACCTAGCATCAAGTGCTAAGTCCATTCTCTGGTAATATTCTGGTAAATATTTTAAAGTGTGTATGATGGCTTGGTTGTGTGTGTGTGAGGGGTGTATTTGGACATGTGTGTTTACTTAGTGCATTGATTATGTTTGACACAATTAGCAGTTGTGTCATGCGCCTAGACTTTGTCTCATCAGCCTTCACACACACACACACACACACACGTCTTGCTGACTGTCCTGAGATATGAGCTATGGGTGTAAAGTACAACTGATTACACTCACACTTCACTCGACACTATCATCTTCTCTCATCTTGTTAACTGTAGTTTGTGTGTGTGTGTGTGTGTGTGTGTGTATGTGTGTGTGTATACTGGCTTGTTTTGTCCTCAGGCTTTGGAAACAAAGTTAATTAACTGCATGAGACCCTACTGTCTTCATCATGCTCCTTCCTGTTTGCACTGCACACATTAGCTGTGTCTAAAATATTCAATTCAATTCAATTTGATTTATATAGCGTGTTTAACAATGGCCATTGTCACAAAGCAGCTTTACAAAACTCCCTGAGACGACATGAGGAACAAACCTTGAGAGGAACCAGACTACTAATTACCTGAAAATGAGGTGATTTAGTTAGTGAACAATGTAGCTTTATCTTCATTTTTTTTCTTCTCTTTTTTACAGACAATGTACAGACTTCAGAACATTAGAAACAAGGCAAAAACATTAGGAATATGAACATTTTCCTCAGACATGCTGATTATTTTATAAGCAAACACTCCATACAGCTAAAAAAAAAAAAAAAAAAATGGTTTGGTTAGTAAACATGTAGCTTAAGTGTTTTACAGACAATGTACAGACTTCAGAACATTAGAAACAAGGCAAACACATTGGGAATATGAACATTTTCCTCAGATATTCTGATTATTTATTAAGAAAACAATCCACATGGCTGCAATTATATTGTAATTACACTTAGCATTAACCGCTAACTGAACTTCCACATGTCCCACCATACTGAGAAACACTGGATCACAACTTGTCTACTCAGAGCTGTCTAGTGCATTCAAGTAAAAGACACAACGGATGCTAATTAACCGGAAAAGAACGCTAACACTTTAGTTAAGTTTGTAGATAACTCTTCTTTAGGCAATGTAAAAACTTAGGAACATCAGAAACAAGACAAAACCAACAGAAATATAAACATTTTCCTCAGACGTGTTGTTTAATTACTAAGAAAACTCTCCATATGGCTGCAATTACAGTGTACGCTGTAACTGCATTTAGCATTTAGCGCTAACTGAACTTTCACACTGAACTTTGAAGTGTAGTTACAGTGGAATATTAGTCATATGAAATGTTTTCTTGGTAATTTATCAACACATCTGAGGTAAATGTTGATATTCCCTAGAGGTAGGTGTTGTTTCCATCATCACAGCACCTTTACATTGTATAAAAATGAATCTTTAGTAGTTAAATGCTAACAGACATGCTAACGGTTGTCATTACTAGTGGAGTGTGACATGAGTGGGATCTTTTATCTACAGATATGGAACAGCAGAGGTGCAGAAATCCTGCAAGTCTTGAGATCTGTGTGTGTGTGTGTGTGTGTGTGTGTGTGTGTGTGTGTGTGTGTGTGTATTCAAATCACAAATAGGAGGCTTCTACAACAGGTGTTCTCACTGCTTTTAACTCTCTCTTTCTCTTTCTTCCTTTTCTGATGTCCTCACACCTGTTGTGGTATGGGGGACCTTAAAACAGGCAATCCTCTGTGTGTGTGTGTGTGTGTGTGTGTGTGTGTGTGTGTGTGAGAGAGAGAGAGAGAGAGAGAGAGAGAGAGAGAGAGGGGTGGATGGGTGGTATGTTTAATAGCTAGTTTAATTCAAGTGTCCCACACAAGTCTCTCTCTCTCTCTCTCTCTCTCTCACACACACACACACACACACACACCCCTTTGATCCAGGTAGGTGACCATGCATGAGGCGATTAGCCACACTGTTCATGTAGCACCTGGGTGAAAAGCAGTCTCGTAATGGAATTAGCTTGTTGGTGCTAAAGTAAAGATCGTTTACATTTCAATGGAGGAAGGAAGACAACAACAAAGGGGAAATGCAAATAATTAACACACTCCTGTAGGCTGAGACGAGTGTGTTAGCATCTGTGAAACAAGCATAGCATGACGCTAATTATATTTGTGAATATACAGCATGATAATCATTTGTGGGTAGAAAAAGGCTACATCAACGCCCTTACAGTAACGTTATTTTTAAATAAACTGTAGCTGTAGGAGTAATTTAAAGAGTGTGTACTTTAAAAAAAAAAACAACTAAATTTATAACTAACCTTTGTATTTAAAATATAGACAAAAATATTCATAATTTTATTCTTGAGTCAGTTTGTAAACCTTTTAATTTGTTACCTTCAGCTGATAGCTAAGTGAGTTTATACCGCTGTTTGTAATTTTAAACTAATGTTCTTTCTTCTTAAAATTTGACAAATGTGAAGTTCGATAAGATTCATTTGTCCGGTATATCATCATATCCATTTTTATTTACAGTCTGATTATTACCAGGATTTCTCTTACAAATATAAAAAATATGAATTATCTCTATTGGAATCTCTGCTATTATTTATCATCATATAAAGTTTTAATAAGTGGCATAGTAGATATTTTATATATATATATATATATATATATATATATATATATATATATATATATATATATATATATATACACACACTATTTTTTCTTTTATATTTACATTTCCTCCAGCAATCTGTACATATAGAAATACATGACATCTTCATGTCTCAACGATTAGCGACAGCGGCTAATCGGGCGTCTCTTCTTTCCTCGTATCTTTTACATCACTTAGCTAGCAAACTGAAAATGTCGTGCATATCGTTAGCCAACTTTTACACATTCGCCGTGTACCCTCTCTATGATGTAAAACATGTACAGTTCTCGAATCTGATTGGTCAGATGGTGTTGATTAATTTTCTAGAACAGCATCCCTGACAGAAATAGTGCGTGTTCTCTCAACGGTAACGGTAACGGCTCGTTCACAGGAAATCGTACGGTGGATGATCTAAGGCTAATAATAAACAGATTTTTAAAAATGTTTTGTTATTTATCGGAGAAGAAACGAGTAGACGGAGTCTCCAGCGTCAGTTGTAGTTGTCCAACACAGGACTGAAGTCGTTAGGACTTTGTACTTTCTTGTTTCTCGGGTAACATAACTTTTTTCTTTTGCATTAACGTCAAGAGAGGTGCTAGCGTGTAAGTGATAAGAAGAACTTCTTGTTTTTCCACAAGAAGTAATCAAGTAATACTCTAAATTCCACACAGTGTTATTACTGTGACTCAAGCTGATATTTGTTTGCCTAGCTAAGTCTTTATTTGAATTTTATATATAAGGTATTTCATTTATACACACATGGTGTTGATGCTTAATATAGGCCTATTATAGATAATAGCAAAACAGGGAGGCAAAGTCTAATTTGCTCATCTGAATGCTTGATGATTTCTTCCATGTGTCTATCCAGACACACACACACACACACACACAGACACACACTATTTTCCCAAGTCTGTCTCCACCCAAATGTTTTCCTCCTGTTTGTTTCTCCACGGCCCATTACAGCTTCTTTGTCGATGTTGCCACAGAACTGTTAAGTACCCCTGGCTGCAAATACTCTCTCTCTCTCTCTCTCTCTCTCTCTCTTTCTCTCTCTCTCTCACCTCCTCTTCCTCAGTGTCACATCTCGCAGCAGGCTGTTGCTATCACTGCCCCATTTGGCTCGTGTGACTGTGAACTCACATTTATGACTTCCTGCATACAGTGTGTGTGAAAGTGTGTGTGTGTGTGTGTGTGTGTGTGTGTCTGAGTCAAGAGGAGTAAGTCAAAGCGGTTTCCTTTCTGCCTCCTTAATAAGTAATACGTTTGAGCTTGCTAATGTTCACACAAGAAAACTTTCTCTCTTCCTGAAAACCTTCACAGGGAAATTGAGAATTTTGGAGTTCGATACGTACAAAAAGGGAAATTATGGCTAAAACACAAATCCCTCACTATGCGCTGCGTGCTCAAAGCTGGTGACTTAAGTCTAAAAGTTAAGTCAATATTTACGCAGGGAATGATAGTCCTATTCAGACTTCATTATATGAGCAGGCATTTGAGCTCCTCGTTCAGATTGTGTATAGTTCACGCCCCTGCAGTTGCCTGATTTTTCTTGAGTCGAAGCCTCCGTGACAGGGTTTTCCAATAGCGTCTAGACCACCGCCTTTAAACACACGCACCTCACATTAAACCCCCCAGGTGTCTAGTATCGTTGTACGAATCACTGCACGCTCATTTAAATAATCGACAGGACATACTGTATTGTTTGATTATATTGGATTATCATGTGCACATTTGTGAATAACTATGCCCCGCTTCCATACAGCCTCATCGTGCACTTTTCCACTGCCGCTATGACAAATCAAAAGCCACAAATGTAAAATCTGTTATATCAAAGTACGAGGAGGTCTGGTTCCCTTTATAATATGCTTTCTGGAGGGCCGTCATTTATAAACCTAATGCGCTTTGTCATCGTGCAGCATTGCAGTTCATCCGTTGGTGCGTGTAGCCACTTTGAAAAGACATACAAGGCCGTGCACGCACACACGGACGCACACACACACACACACACACACACACGGACGCACTAGGAGAATAGATGCATTGTTAACATGACACTGTCACTATTGTGACAGATTACCCCCAAAGTGAGTGTGTGTGTGGGGTGGTTCTATGTGTGTGTGTGTGTGTGTGTGTTTGGTGGCATCTCTATACACAGGGACGGATGTAAGCACATCTGGAAAGCCTTATGTGGTGGCGGCAGGGGTCTCTGGAGTGGTGCCGGTTCCGCAGTGTGTTTGCATATGTGTGTGTGTGTGTGTGTGTGTGTGTGTGTGTAGGGGTGTGTGGGAATTCTCTCAGTTCCCTCTGCAGGAGGGCCGTTTTTCCTGGAGGTTTGCAACGCTGAAAAAACAAGCTGGAGTGTAATGACTTCAGTGTGTGTCTTTAACGCGGAGAGAAAGAAACGAGCAGACTCACGGAGCCAGCTGGCATTTCAACACATCTAATCTCGAAAACTCAAACCTATTCTCATACACTCGCAGAATACATAACAATGAGAGAAAAATGGGTTGAAGTGTAAAATGTCCCTGGGGTGCTGCGCTCAAGGCTTTTTTATTTATTTCTTTTTCGTTCGACAGCGTGGTCGGACAAATCCGCAGTAACGTTCTGACTTTAATAAGTACCTGTACTGAATTGGGTTCCTCTTTTCGCAGGTGAGTCGAACCAAGCCCGTGTGGGCGGGGCTAGAATTAACGTGTCATAAAATCCTTCTCGTAATATCTTCGACCTTTTCTGGCGGTTTCATCACGATTTGATCATCACAACGATTCGGATTTGATTTATTCCCCCACAGTAATGTTTTAAGTTGAAAGAATTAGGCTTCAGATTCACTATATATATATATGCTCACTACATAGAGTATAGCGCGACGGCCGGCGTTGTAGAACACGTGTAGTGTAGTGTAGTGTAGTGTTTATACCGAATGCGCAGTACGGCAGCATTTAAGTTTCAAAGCCAAAGCTTCAAAATTTTCACTCAACATCCGTTCTATTGATTTTGAAAAATTAAGATTAAAGTATTGGCACCCAAAGTGTTGATTTGGTTAGAACGCACTAGTGTAAACAGGGCTTTAGTGTGCTTGCTGTCTTTAAAACAACCTTACTGTGTGCTTGGTGTTCAGCAGTTCACCCTGTGTGTGTGTGTGTGTGAGAGAGAGAGAGAGAGCGAGAGAGAGAGAGAGAGAGAGATGAACAGCAGCAGCACACGTTTTAATGTAGAATAATGTGCAACATATGCTTGTTTTTTCATTTGTCACTTGACATATGTCAAAATAAAAATAAAAATGTACTTGTCATCTCAATCATCCCCATAACTTACATTTGACAGGAATCAGATACACGATCCCAGAGATTAGACCAGAGATAGTTCCTTATTTGGATTAATAACTGCTCAGAATTGAACGGTAGAAAAATGACATTAACTAAATAACAGGAAGTGAGCAGCCATCTTATCTTAAATCCCCCCAAATACGACTTACTAACCCTGTTAGACATCTGACTAGCTGATAAATAATACTAGTTACTAACTAGTAATAATACTAACATTTTAAATATGAATGAAATGGATTTAGACGAGACTTTAGGTTGTTCACTGTGCAATTATTGTTTTTTCATTTTTAAGCAATAAAATCGAGCACAAATTCCTCAGCACACTGGATTGTTATTTGGTGTAGCAGATAAATGTAAGAAATAAATAAATAAATAAATAAATAAATTTAATGCATGTTTTAAAACTATATTTCCTATATTATAAAACTGTACAAAGATCAATATAAGAACTATAAGAATTCTACACTTCTTACACTTAATAACGCAGTTATTAGAGTTATAGCTATAACTCTTGGTCTTGGTTCTCTGGCACGGGTTCTTTAAGAACGTGAACTTTATTTAAAATATTGTTTTTTTTTCCCCGATTCGTCAGTGTTCATTCTTATATCTGTGTCAATAAACGTTTTACTCTAATATAAAGTTTATCTTCTTTGAAAAAAAGAGAACCCCCCCCCCCCCCACACACACACGATACTGAGACGATAAAGCACAAATGCAAGTGATCTTAATCAGACCTAAGCATTTTTATTGTTGTTCCTATTGTTTATAATTGTATGATATATTTATAATATAAATACAGTGAAACTGAAGGGGAAAAAAAACTCGTGCAAAAATAAATAAATCACATTTGAGACAGTGAGACAGGTTCAGAAAGGAAAAAACAGATGGATAGTGTGTCAGGTGATACATACAGGCTGTGTGAAATCAGTGCAATAGCAGAAACACTTGCCTACAGTGAGCTCACACACACACACACACACACACACACACACACACACACACATAGACACACCTTTTATGGAAGTCTGTGCACTTGTTCATTGACGCACAAGTGGATACTTATGGCAGCACATGCACTTGCCTGCTGAGAGCTTTCTCTTTCTCTCTCTCTCTCTCTCTCTCTCACACACACACACACACACACACACACAAACACGCACAGATGCGCATTTGTGGCACATGTTCAGGTTTGTTGCCGTTCCCCTGGGAGGAAAGGCTCCATATGTCTGAGCTGATTTAGACACACATGTGGCTTTTAAATGCTTCCTCACGCTCCTTATCCTTCTCGAGTCCCTGTGTCCATTTCCCATCGTATGCTAAGCTGCGCTCGTTCATCATACGACATACTCCATAAGTACGTTCAAAAAAAAAAAAAAAGAAAGAGTGAGAAAAGAGATAGGAGACTAATTCTGCGTTTGAGTTACAAGCTCGGAACGGCGTGATTTTCGACTTCCGAGCCTCGAGCTACGGTGCGAGTGACAAGTTCTCCAGATAACTGTGAAGAGTGATGTATATTTCCGTCCACGAAACAGTGAAGTGTAAAGTATACGTTGTGATTTCACAAGCGAATGTCTGTATGTTGATCGATGTGAAGGAAATACTTGTATATACAGTGAAACTCATGTAGAGGGAAGACATGCTGCTGTGTTTACTGTCGACGCAGTGAGCGGCCATGTTGATTCAACGTCACGTGCTGAACTTGTAGCTTATTTTAAATGAACAGAAGTTTGTGGAATTGAACAGCGATAGAACAGTGATTTGTTTTGGCCTAAAAGTGTCCCAAACACATCTAAGGGTGCCAATACTTTGGTACGTATTTTGGAGCGTAGAAGGAAGGTTAAGTTAGAATAACCAAATACAACAACATGTATCTTTTCTGTAAGGTATTACATAGTGTAAGGTAAACAGGACCATTATCTTCTACACTATGTAGTGAGCACATGTAGTGACCAGGAAGCCATTTTGGATTTGGCTTTGAGATAAAAGATGGAGGATTTTACATGGAGCACGGATTCGAGGTGCAAAATCAAGCTAAATGCGAGTGACAAGAAAACTTTACTGGGTAAATAAAGAAATAAAGAAATAAATAAAAGGAATCTGATACGTTAAAGTTCTTCCCAAAGCTGCCAGAAAAAGCCGCTCCAGCCAGAGACGTCGTCAGGATGATACTGTTCTCTTCTCTTCTCTTCTTTTTTGAGTCAGCAGAAGAAAATAGAAAAGAAGAG